>NC_142691.1:6674166-6977196 GCF_056320005.1 Nelumbo lutea | reverse complement strand
CTTTTTTAAAAGAAGATGGAGGATACAGGCCAAGCACATTCCCTGCTGCAAATATTTGGTACTCAGCAGTCCCATCAAAGATTATAGTCCTAGTTTGAACAGCTACCTTATAGATCATAGATGTTTGACGAAGGATAACTTGATAAGGTAGGGTATGGTGGTGGGCAGTAGTGGTTGTGTGTTGTGCAATGAATGAGATGAAACAGTGAACCATGTGTTCTTGCATTGAAGATTCTCAAGAAGCTGTTGGACATGGGTAAGAGGAATTTTTGGAGTGGAAGACTGTTGTCCAGAATCAGTTGAAGCTTGTTTCCAGTGATAGAAATTGAGAGGCTTGAATATAAGAGGGAAGGTGGTTTGGAGCCCCTTTTGATGTTTGTTGGTCAGTATAGGTGAAGAGGAATGCTAGAACTTTTGAAAAGAAAGCTCAGTTAGAAGAGGAATATAAGAAGAATGCTAGAACTTTTGCTATTCTCTTGTCTAGATTTGCATAAACTAAAGAATACCTTACAATTTATTTTTCTTGAAAGAAACTCTTTTTGTGTAGATGGGATTAAGTGATGACGTGATCTTTTTGTATAGCTTTCTTGTACAGTCCTTTGGTTATTTGGGACTGTTGTAATTTGGTTCTGATACAGCAACACAATGCACATCCATACATTCATTTCTTTTCAAAAATAATAAAAAAGTGCCAGAAAAGTTTTCATGAAGTTCGTTAAAGAACAAGAATTAAAAACACACCAGCTCATTGCTGGTTTCTAACTTTTTATTCAGCAACATGAAGAGAATGAGATGATCAATTAGGGTGAGGGATTTGTTGGTGCTTTGGAGGTCTGGAAGAGATGGTGGATAAATTTTGGGGAGGGGTGGAATTTTCAATCCGTTCTCAGAAGGAAGTGTGCAGGAAAGTTTAATTTTTATTAAGTTGATATTGGCATTTGGTATATAGACTGATCTGTCTCTTACATCTCCTTTCCTTTTTTGGCCCTTGGGACCACCCTTTTATGTTGTAACTTATGTACACTATCTTTTGTTTTATTATTTCTTGTAAGACAAGGACATAACTGTCCTTTCCATAACATTGTATTATCTCATATATAAGTTAAATATTTCTGGGCATGGTTCAAGACAGAACACATCCTTTTCACTCTTAGTTGACAGGTATGAAGTGAGAGCATAATTTTTTTTTTCCTTCTGTTAGTGTAGGGGTATTTCTGTCTTTATACTTATGGTGAGGTTGCTGATCTATAATATTATATTAGAACTAGTGTCCATCACTTAAATAAGGGCACATGTGTCTTTTCCATTATATTAATAATATAAAAACATGTCTGGCCGAATGGGAGAGTAACTTTTCCCTAATTCGAACCAGACTTTTCTTCTCTCCTTTTCTCCTCCTTTCTCTCTCTCTTTCTTCTTTCTTTCTTCCTCTTTCTTCTTTCTTTCTTCCTCTTTCTTCTTGGCTGTTATCAGACTAACAGAACTCAAAGGCAGACCAAATTATAACACCTTCTATGTGGTTGGGTTGAAGATTTGCAGGTCTTTTGTTAAACTAGCTATCTTGAAGTATTTTAAGAGTGGTGAATTTGTAGGATGGGTTTTTGTCTGGGTTGATTAGGAGGGCATGAGTAATTTTGGAGGGAGTTGTCATGTTTTTGAGGGAAGCTTTATAAGTGTTCCCTTTACCTTGATGATATCTTCCTCTTTTTTTCTTTTAATTAATTTGCTTTTACTATAAAAAATAGAGAAGTACTGACTAGTGAATGTTTTTTTGTCATCAATAGGGGTGGCAATTTTTCACCCAACCCGCTGAACCCACCCAACTCGCCCATTTACTTGGCGGGTTGTGTAATCAACCCATCACCCAACCCGCCCATTTAAATGGGTTGGGTTGTGGATAACCATTGGGTTAACCATTACTGACATAAGTACTAATTCCTTAGCCTTTTTCTAAATTTTCTTCATCTGAATTAAATAATTTATAATTAATGCATTAATTTTCTATTAATTATTGACTAAATTTAGTTTTGTCTTGAATCAACACACTTCACCCAACATAAATCCAAATTAATTTGACCTGAGTTCAGACCAATTGAACGTGGTCTGACCCGACCTAGCATATACTGTAATACCGCTCCGGGTTGACCCGAATCTGAAATGGACCCTGAACGGGATGGTTTGGTACTGCTTGCTCTGCTCGGTTTGGGTCGTCCGGTCCAACCACCATTCACGCAGCCCTATCCGACCTGACACAAGACTATCCGGCTTGACTCAAATCTGAAACGGTTTCGGGTGGGACGATTCGGTGTCCGCGTGCTTTGCTCGATCTGGACCGTCCGACCGACCAATATCCACACAATTCGACCTGAATCCGGACCGACATGCATGTAATGTGATTTGAACCTTCACCAGTTGTGTAAATAGTAACTGATATGGTCCGGTCCAAAACCCGTGCACAAGCCTGATATGGTCCGGTCCAAATGGCTTCTCCGCTTGTGTAAAAATAACATGCATGTAATGTGATTTGAACCTTCACCACTTGTGTAAATAGTAACTACAATCACCACCAAGCTATGGCCAACTTATTTAAGAGAGAGAGAGTTTGTTTTTTAAGTTCATAAATATAAGATTAATGGGTTTGGGCGGGTTGGATTGGGTTGAATCCAACCCATTTAATTTTATATAACCGGGTCATTAATGGGTTGGCGGGTTAGATGGGTTGGGTTGAAGCTCAACCCAAACGAAACCCAACCCAACCCGCCCAATTGCCACCGCTAGTCATCAAGGACATTTTGTATCACACACATGGTTTTCTTATGTTGACAGAAAGGAAAATAGTGCTTCTCTTGAAATACAGCACCAGGCTATATAGAGGAAGGATGTTGGTATCACACATGGTTCTCTTATGTTGACAGAAAGGAAAATAGTGTTGCTCTTGAAATGCAGCACCAGGCCATATAGAGGAAGGATGTTGGTGTAGTGAACCACCTATTTTTCTTGTTGAAGCTCTAAATGTGGCCTGAGGACAAAAATCCTCCTGATGAGAGTTAGATTATGTTTCCTTTTCCGTGTTCTTTTTTGTTTTTTGTTTTTCCTTGTCTTTCTGTCTGTTGCCTTCCTGTGGTTTTGGTTGTTCTGTTTCGTATGTTGAATGAAAGATTTTTATCAATGTTTTAAAAGGTGTTTGAGGCATACACGCCTGGAATCATGACACCAGGCGAGGCACATTCAAAATGCCCCAAGGTGCGCACTTCAGGTGTGTGAGGCATACACCTCAAATGCCTTTTACATGAGGATTATGGCTCTAGTGTTCTGAGCCATGCCTCACACCTCCAGGTAGTGGAATGCTTCACACCACACCTCTGCATTTTAAATCATTGATTTTTATTCACCAAAAAAGTCTTCAGAATTAATGAAATGTGGCAACACTCTTTGGAACTACACAGGGTATTTAATTGCAACAAATAGAAAAGCCAAGGAGTGTTTTATATCTTTGGCATCTGCCCACTTTGTTATTAAACTTGAGATGCTATATTCTAGTAATAGTTAGGACTTGATGGGTTCAACTTGGTTGTTGTCATTTCCTTGTTCCTTTGGGCTGTTTATCTACATAAAATTCTGAACTTTGAATTTTCATTTGATCTTTATGAGCTTTGTGGAATAAAATAAAAATTATTTCTTTAGTGAAAGAGCAACTTAATTAGTCCATCATAGAGTGCATTTCCCCATAGTAACAACACATTTCTTTGTAAACGGCTAACTAATACTTTATTCTAAATGATGAAATGAGAGTCATTAATGCTTTACCATCTATATTTTTGCAAATATATATTTAAATCTTTCACCATCTGAAAGATACAAAGATACTGGGATGATCATAACCATTAAGTGGCTAGGATGTTTGCCCTTGCCCTGATATGCTTCTATCTTAGAAGAACATTGGCTTCCCTGGGTGTTTACCAGATGAAAAGTTCATGCACTTTGCTTATGAATGAGAAACTCCATAATGTTTTTTTAATAAAGCTCTTTGTTTTAGCCACTTGTAATGATATTTTGTTAGTTATTTTGATAGGTCATTGGACTTCAACCATCTTGAGCAAATGCATTGTTTAATTATATTAATCAGTTTAAAGTGGAAGCTTTCTATGTGTGACATTTTCCCATTTCTGTCCACTCGTACAGGCCAACTTTGATCCATTTCCTTCTCAGCCTTCCTTTTCTTCTGCATTTTCTTCAACAGTAGACCTTTTTTCTGCTCCTGGTCCAGATTCACAGATGGAAAACAGGACTCTACAATCTGAACCAGAGAACTCCAACAGTATTGATCCATTTGCTGCAATGCCCCTAAACAGTTTTGATGGATCCAATCTCTCTGGTGAATTCACTTTTCATTCTGCTCAACTCTCTACTGAGTCAACAATAAACTCTGCTAATGGTGGAGACCTTAATAAGCTTAACCAAGACCAAGAGCGACCAATAGAATCCAAGCCTCCACCCAAGAAGGATACTTTTCAGGTCAAGTCTGAAATTTGGGCAGATTCCCTGAGCCGTGGACTGATTGACCTGACTATTTCTGCTCGTAAGTTTTTCTCTCCCATTTATTGTATTTTTTTCTTTTATTAGTAACATCTATTTCTTTTGCATTTTGTTGAATATCAATTATCATTAATGACTAGATTGCATGATTTTGGTTCTGACCAAAAAATAAATAAATTGCCAAAGTACCATCATATGCATTTCATAATATCAACTGAAGGAAATTGGAAAAGACCTTGTTGGGCTGTTGAAATGTTGTGAACTGTAAAGCACCAATTGAAATAATCTATCAATTGAACCATCAACTCTGTAGGTGAACCTTACTCATCTATTTCCATTTATCTAAATTTGTAAGTTATTATTGCATGAATATGATATGCATCATGAAAAATGCTTGGTGTATCTTGCTACCAGATTTGGTCTTTAAAATTAAGGCATATATACCATAAAAGAAGAAATTCTGTGGTCTTATGTACCTATTTGGAAGATTTCATATG
The DNA here is from genome assembly GCF_056320005.1 of Nelumbo lutea. Classification (NCBI taxonomy): domain Eukaryota; kingdom Viridiplantae; phylum Streptophyta; class Magnoliopsida; order Proteales; family Nelumbonaceae; genus Nelumbo; species Nelumbo lutea. The sequence continues at coordinate 6,972,163 of NC_142691.1, read as the reverse complement.
CTGTTCATTGATCTAGAGCAAGCGTATGATAGAGTTTCCAAAGAGATGATATGGTGGGTCTTGGAAAAGAGATGGATCCCTAGGTACATAGACCTAATTAAGGATTGTATGAGGGTGCAACAACTAATGCCAAAATACCTTGGGAGAGACATCAGATTTTATAGTCATGATGAATCTTCACCAAGGTCCAGCACTTAGCCCTTATTAATTTGCACTGGTCATAGACGAATTGACTGAACATGTTCAAGAGGTCCCATGGTGCATGCTGTTTTCTGGTGACATTGTTTTAATTGATGAAACTATTGAAGTATTGTTTGCTTAGAGATGCAAAAGTAATGGCTTCTAACTTAAACTGCCCATTCAGGTGGATACCAAGATAAGCAAACAATGTTGCTAATGCACTAGCAGAAAGGGTTCTGCTTTTTTTTTTAATGGAATGTCTGCCTATGGCTGTTGTGTATGTTTCTTAACTCCAATGTCTTGGAAGTGAGGGGTTTATGTCACACATCAATAAAACATTAATTGCAGTTCATGATTAAATGGAAGCTAACTTGAGAGTGCACCAATTACTATGGATTAGGATATTGGTTGGATTAGGGGTGACACTGTCTGGTTACAAGTGGCAATGTTTGTTGGAATACATAAATTAGCAGTTGCCAAAGAATATACCTTTAGGGTAGGAATGTAGGATGTTATATCGTATTTCTTTATGCTTGCATTCTGTAATCTGTTAGAATCTTGTTAAGCTCAAGTTATTTGGATTTTAATAAATATAGGAACATGTTTCAAATACTGATCACTCTTATTTTTATGTTTTACCGGAATTGTTCTTTTGCCCTTTGAGAGGAAGATATTATGGAAATGTATTCTTTTCGCTTAGCAAACATTCAATGCAGATTCAACTTGAAATAACAGAAGATCCAATGACATGCATGGAAAAGTTAATAACAGTAGAAGGAAAGAAAAACGTGCAAGAATTCAGAAGATCCAATGACATGCATGGTTGTGTGAAGATTCTTGAAATTGATCTTGCAGTCGTGGAATTAGGCTACAACATATTATTGTACTAACTTGGTTTTTGTTTCTTTGTGGTCAATCTACAGCCAAAATGGTATCTCTAGCGGAGGTTGGAATTGTGGGAGACCTCAGTGATGGATTGGATGAGAAGGAAAAGGGATCACCAACTTCAGCTTACATGGGAAAAGCCATGGGGGTGGGGTCAGGTCTGGGTATATCTGGGTTTACTTCGACAGGAACAACTGGAAATGACATATTTTCATCACTCGACCAACAACAGTTTGGTAGCTTCAAGTAATGAGTTTCTTCTTTCCTTGATTTCTTTGCATTGCCTTGAATATTCTTCAAGCATTTGCTCAAGGTGTCCAGGTATTGGTTCCTTGGCGCGCTCCATAAGTCCATATTGTTCTTTAGTTTACTGTATGATGATATTATTCTTTTCATGTTAGGTTGCATTTGGGAGAGCTATTTTCTCCCTAACACTCCATTTGTAACTGTTAAGTGTTAACTGGATCCAGAGCAAACCTTTTCATAAGGAATGTGATGCTGGCCGGAAAATTGTTGGCGAAAGAAAGCTAAAAATGGGTTTTTGAACAGTGAGACAATTCTTAGGGCCTCACCCAAGCTAACAGGTGAGGAAAAGAATTCAGATAATTCTTTTGAGCTCGAATTAATCTAGCTTGGAACCTATAAGATTGTTTGGTCATTTGGGAAATCCCGCTAGATAACCTGATTGATTAGCTGCTAGTCAGATCATTAAGGTTGAATAGTAAAGGAATCTTTCATGTGGAAAAGTTGGTTTTGGGCTCAAAATGGCTTATGGCTCCACACTCTTTTTCTGGCTACCGTCTATTGCTGGGCTAAATTTGAGCCTAAAACGACCTTGCCACGTGGTTAGAATAAATCTCTAGTAATGGTTAAAATTTGAGCCTAACAAGGCATTGCCAAGTAATAATTATAACCCACTGCATAAACATCTTGGCTTGCCCTCCTATGATGCCCATTATTTATGCGCCCAGAAATTGGAAAAATGTTGCCCCATTGTTTGGCAACGTTTACTTGTTGAAATCAAATCAGCATACTGAGATTTGGTATCCGTCTCCCCATTCCGTCATTGAGTCTATTACATTTACATCTACGTGGTTTTTTTTTTTTTTTTTTTTTTCAAATTTCATTCACCAATCATCAAGACTGGATCTCGTTAAGCACCATAGAAATTAAAAAGTCAATAGAAAAGTAAAGAAGTATGGTGGGTTTCCCATAAAAAAATAGCCTTAATAAATAAATTTAAGTAAATTAGGCTAAAATTCTAAGCGACGCCAAGCAACTTATGTGATACGTTACTTTTTGATAAATAACTAACTATAACCTAGTGACAAACCAAACCCCACCTTAAAGATGATCCTACCAACCTGGCATAGAATATAAACTTTGTAACTAAAGCCGAAATGTTTTTCTCCTAACTGATCGGATTGGACTATGGCCCGAGCACTTTAACGGACCGACCCATTCTCGCATGCACAGACCTTTTAGTCCACTTACCAATACCACACTAGAAAACCCATTTTTTAGGGACTAGATCCGAAAAACGTATTAGTGGATGAACATGTATTGCTCAGTGTTCAATATTGTTACCTTAAAAAAAGTTCAATATTGTCTCTACAATATCCAATTATGAACTATGAAGGAGATGGCATGACAAATCACAAGTAAAAAGATAGAGGAGAAATATTGCACAATCGTGAAGCTTTAACTTCAATACTGATCTCTAAATGGAAAAAAGGGTACGGAGCTCAACAGGGTACTGAATGCGCATGGAGAGATCTTACTCTAATAATGGGTTTTAAAATGACTTAAAAAATAATATATTATATTGGCATTAGTACTGCTTATTAGAGTAAATGGTTAAGCAGTACTAATGCTTAACCTAAAGGCCATTAATTTCAATAAAAACCATCCTGCAAGAAAAAAAAAAAAATTCTCCTAGTTTTACCCAAAAAAACACCCTGCGAGAAATGGGATGATACTTGGTGCAATTCCTTTAGCAGGTATTAGACAACATGATTGTTTTTTTTTAAACAAAAACAACTGACACATCAGCAAAAACAATAATTTTTTTTGAGTTGTTTTCTTTTCAAAAGCAAAATCAACCATGTTATTGAACACCCCTCAAAGGCTCAAAGGCCTTCTACAACATGAATGCTTTTGTTTTCATTTGTTTTTGGAAATTGAAATCGCTACATCAACAAAAGAACAAAAACATGTCCTTGAACTCTGTCTTTGTTTTCAAAGAGAAACACAAGTTGGTCTTGTTTCAAAAAATAGTACATGTTTTTGGAACCAACAAAATATTGGTTCTTAAAACAAAAATAATTTTTTAGTATAGAAATTATATGATTTATGAAACATGTTTTTGAAACCAGATTTAAGAACATGTTTTTGGTTTCAATTTTGAAAATAGAAAACACACACAACCGAGAACATGCTTTTTGTGTTTTGTTTTAAGAAATAATTTGTTTTCAAACAAGATGGGTTTTATTTGTTTTTAGAGCAAACAACAAGTAAAACAACCCATGTTGTAGAACATCCCCTTAGTGTGCTAGTGCTCTTTGATTAATCACCAATTTTGGTGGAGCTGCACTTTTTATCTTGATGGATTTTCGCCAGTCAATTAAGATTGTCTTATTATCAAAAAGAAATGGAAAAAAAAAACCGCTCAATTTGTAAGCCTAGATACATGATATTTTGAAAGTCAAAATAAAATTTGAGGCCTTAAGACGCCAAGATGGAAACCTATAACCTCCTTGATTCCTAAAAGAAAATCCATTCCATATTGATTACTGGATTAGTTGCCCTTGATGGCTGTGCTAGAGGATAAGGGTGTCAATGGAACGGATTGGATGGACCAACAAGGCATATTGGATTGGACCAATCCGATCCAAAATATTTATTAAATTGGATAGGACATGGTCTGTCCGTAATAAATTTATATTGGACTGGGTTGGATTAAGCCAATATGTGGTCAGAATATAGGTATCAATGGACTGTGTGGGTTTGGGTTGAAATCAATCTAGATTAAAATGATTTTGAACATATTGGACGGTTCAGACATTAAATTGAATTGGTCCAAAATATTTATTAGATTGGATTGGACATGGTCCATTTGTAATAGGCTCACATTGGACTGGATCGGATTAGACCAAATCCAATCCAATTGGCACCCGTACTATGGGCTACTTAACCAATAATAATGCCCCAAGATGCTCTGAGAAGCGCAAGATCATTTTAAAAGGAGAAGCCAATGGATTTATATTTGAACTCGTAACAAGCTTTTAATAGCCACTTTGGTTAGTAGGTTTTTAACAACTAATTTGTTAGTGAGCTTCGAACAACTAGTTTGTCATGGGTTTATAACAACTAATTTTATTAAATGCTTCAATAGCTACTTTTACATTAATTGCTCTAACATCTAGCTTTGACTATTTATTCTCTATATAAGCTGTGTAATTCTAAGCATAAGGCACCAAGTTCTTTCCTTTAATGTGTGAAAGCTTAGAGTTTTTTTTTTGAAGAGTTGAAAGAGTCCTATACCTCTTGCATGAGTAAGCCCCCAACTTATTACCTTCTTATTGTAATCCTCTCTGTATCTACAAAATTCCAATTTCTTTCTTTTTTGTCACTCTGAGCATTTTAGTTTCGTTTTCCTCCTTCGAACTACTTCATTTCTAACCCTATTTTTTCTAGCCTTTCTACTCATCCATCTCAGCATATCCGTATCTGCCACATTCAATTTTTTGAACGTGTTTAACATACACATATTTATTATTGATTTTACCAGATCTAATAGCATCCATTGTCACCAATATCCCAAAACAGATTATATAATGTACTTCATCTACTGAATTACATAGGGGCATGCGTTTTACTAAGTTTATGTTTGCATCAATCTCCCATTTCTTTCCCCCCCCCCCCCCCCAAAAAAAAAAACAATAAAAGATAAAAAGCTCCCATTTCTTGTGAAGCATATAAGCATATACTTGGGGGTCGTGACTGGTGAGTGCAAATCTCTCACTCTCTCTCTGTATCTGTCTCTCTCTCAATACAATTGCTATTGGTTACAAAGTCAAAACCTCCCCATGTGAAAATAAAAATGTGGCTCCGACGATTTTTCGCTCACGCCATTTTGGTTATTTAAGAAATCTAGAATGTGGTCAACTTAGAAGGAAAAACAAATAAAACAGATCCTGTAGAAAATACTGCAATAATTATAAAGCCAAGCGATTGGTCCGGGCCCTTTACCGATTTGACGGAATTTCAAATCCTAAGTAAACAATTCCAGCCACGGATATTCCTCTTTGATCCGTGTCCCTTTCTGATAATCATCAACAAATAGAATATTAAATAAAAAGTTGTAGATGCTCAGAAATTGGGGGGGGGGTTGAAATGATGCACCAATAACAAGCCCAACACCAACATAAAGCAAAAAGGGTTACACGTGCTTAGCACTAGGGTTGGAGTGAGGTTCAAGGGCACGCTTTGGCTTGAATCAAGGAGACAGACCCTCTGACTAGGGTTCATAGCCCCTAAGAGAATGTCCCTTTTGCATTGTTCTCCAACTCCTAAAAGTGATCTTAAGTACATATAATAACTCGAATTACATTAAAATAAAATAAAACAACAGGAAGTGATACACCACTTTCTAACCCTACCTACATACATGTTAATCATAGGTGTTATAATTGTTAAAGCTTTTCCTATGAAAAAGGGGCTTTCCCTTTTTTTTTTCCCTCCTTGAGTGCTAGGCCTTTTTACAACCCTTGATCACAGAAGATGTAATAATGATGATCATGATATGGGGTTTTGGATTATGGTGAAGAAATGATGATGATTATGATTTTGGGTTTGGTTAATTCTTCTTCTCCTTCGGAGTTTGGTTACGAGGGGTTGTAGTATGATATTTGTTTTATCTTATTTTATTTTTTAATTATTTTGGTTGGTCTTTTGGGGTGGTGGAATAATGGGAGGAAGAATCTTGACTAAGGTTTTGGGAGTGGGAAAATTGTTTGCATGGGAAGAGGGAGCTTGGGTGGAAGGTTGGTGGATGAACAATTTACAGAATCAGCCTTGTGACCAAGGGTTTCTAGGGCTTTGACTTGTGATCTGAGGAACTTGAGATAGTTTGCAGCTTCATCAAGCATTGTAGCAGTGTCCATCTTGGTTCCCCCGGGAACTAGCCTCTGTAACACCCTAATTCTCTCACTGATTCTTTCCCTTCTATGTCTTGCTGCTACTGTTTGTGGATCACTTGATATTCTTACATTCTTCCTCTTGGGCTTCTCCACCACCTCCAAACCTAGATTCACGGGCCTGAAAACCGCAGCTCGGTAAATCATTTCCTTCATCTGCGCTATGGCCTCTGCATCTAGCTCATCGGCTGAAGAAAAAGAAGAATTCGACTGCTGGAAGTTGATGTTTGATGATCTTTGCTTCTCCGATCTGGGTTTCTTTGGTTTTGGTTGGTTCTCCGGGATGAGCCGGAAGCCACCATCCGTAGTCGAAGAATCTGGCTGAAGAAGATCGAAGTAATGATGATTGTTCGGTCTCATCACTTTGAGTTGTTGTTCAACCTTGCTTCTCTTATTAGAATTAGGCCCAACATCTGAAGGTCTGCCATGGTTGACAAATGGATTTGAAGAACCCCGTGAGACCGCTTCATCAAGCTCATTATTAAACCGCCAGCACATATCTTTGTTGCTCCCGTTAGAGCCATTGTTCTCGGACTCTCCCGATGAAACAGCACCACCAGAATTAAAATTCCATAAATTTCTGCAATCCGATAAGATCATGGAAATATCATCATCTTCCATTGATGTGTCTGTATTGCTGTTGGTTGCTGACAGCAAGCAGTCGAAGGATTCAAGTGAACCAGTATCAGAAACTCCAGCCCTGCCATCTTTAACTCGTAATCGATCCACTGCGCCTAATTCTGCCATTAAACCACTCAATGGGTTGATGCTGCAAGGCCTGTTGATCACATGGTTAGAGCATAATTCTGCAGTAGTTGGAGCTTCTCCCCACGCCGCGCTTCCAGTTCCTGACTTAGCAAGAAGCGCTGCATCTGCTAACCTTATCGCTTCTTGGCGCTGCAACAAGTTCAAATCAGAAACCACATTTATCGAATCCAAGGTCGGAACTAATTGCTGGGCCATTTCGTTTACTCCTTCGGAATTTGAACCTATTCCAGACATCCTCGTTCTTTGAAAAACACCCTCATAGAGATCCACCTTGCCACTAAGAATTCCATAATTAATGGTCGTATTAGACGCTATGGAGCCTTGAGCAAGTTCATGTTGTACTTCATTGCTCCATATCGACGGCTCGTCCCAACCCAGACAATCCATTATCAGACGAAATTTGATTCGAGACAGAGAAAAAACAAAGAGATTTCACGGCAAGTATTTCTGTACAACTGCAGCATCCAATTGACAAGAATAGAAAAGTTCAGATGGACAGACAGACTGAAAGCCTGTTGTTTCATTCTATATATAGCAGTTGTATATATAACTTTTCTTTAATTTTTGGGTAGTATAGATGTTATGTCTTTAAGTTCTAGATATCAGGAATAGCATCATCAAGTACAAAATGCATCACTGAAGCCCAAAAATCATGAAATAGTGTCAAAGTCATACAGAAGAAGAAAATATGAAGAAACTTGAATTCATGGGAGGTACCTGTTTCAGATCTGGCTGCACTGAAGTTGGAAAACGTGAAGAACGAACTATAGCTATCCAAAGAAACCCCCCGTTTCAAGTATTCGCGAACTCGAACAAGATAAAGAAAGCCGAATCAAACTTCAGCTCTGAACCACCTTTTCTATAACGGGACTACCAGCGTTAACAACCATATTTATTGCATACCATGATAACTGTGAGCAGGAAAAAAGAAGTCGTCGCTAATGTCAATTTTGGCAACTTTTCCGAAAATTTTTCCCAAGAACTCATAGTGTGGAAGCATATACACAAAGACAGCGCAGAAATACCTGCAAGGAGAGAAGAAGAAGAAGAAGAAGAAGAAGACGAAGAAGACGAAGAAGAAGAAGAGAGAAGATCAAAGTTATTGGGTTTCTATGAGGGAACAATATTGTCACGAAGACTGAAATAAGATAAGCTTATATAGGAATGACAGATGGTCCCATCTGCTACTAGAAGTAGTACTTGAACTTGTAAAATATGAGAGAGACTTAGAAAAATAAAATAAAATATAGATGTAACAGCTCTGCTAAGTAGAGGTATTGGTTTTCAAAAAGATGATGCCTTTTTTTTTCTTTTTTTGGGTCAGTATGGTGGGGGTGTGTGGGAGTATTTTTCAGATGGGGAGCATGAGAATTCTGAGAACCATGTTGAATACTATTAATCAAATAATTAACAACAACAATAAGAAATGGGGAAAAGCTCTGCACCTCCTTTTTGGTTGCTCCTGCATCCCTTCCATGCGCTCTGTGATAAACTGCACTAGTGCAGTGAGACTGAGCAGCTTTGGAGCTAGCACTACCATTTTGATCTTCTTATATAAAAAGCAGATTAATCATCGTCTTAATCATCAATATATTCTTCTCCCTAATTAATGCTGTGTGGTCATAGTAGATGATTAATTTGCAATTAAGTGAAATTTACTTGAGCAAGCTAGGAGGAATTAAGATGCATGTAATTATGTATGGTCCCCCTCCTCTACTAGTTACTTATTAAGAGGGTCTGATGACCTTGGGCCTGCAATAGTGATGTACAATCAGGGGGCCGATTTATAACTATGACCCATCTATCCTTCCCTGATGTAACTGTTATTTCTTAGTGAATGTGGGCTCGTGGGTGTGGGGGAAAATGCAAATATATATATATATATATATATATATATATATATATATATATATATATATATACATATGGTCCCCATGTATTAGTAAACCCTAAATAGGGTCTAATGTCTCTGTACCTGCACAAATTGATGTACGTGCAGGGGAATATAACTAGGACTCACTGTCCAATTGGTCTCTGATGAGCACGGATCTTAGCTGAGAGAAGTTAGTTGGTTCTCAGGATAGGAGTTACTGTCGTTTGCAGAAGATGAAGATATTCTGTGGTTTGGTAGACCACATTTGGTGTATAGTAGAGTGCATTACAGCCTTAACTTTCACCTCTATACTCTAGAGTCTAGGCTCTAGCTAGTAAAGGTGAAAATTTCTTGTTATATACAAAAAATAAAGTGCATATTGCCAGAGACACATAAGATGAGAAGGGACATGATGCTACCGATGCATGAACTGTTTCTTCTTTTCAACGACTGACCTAGGACTTCCACCATTCAAGAGGTGGCCCAGTCCCACCATTTGAAACGTCCAGATCAATGACTCCATGCCCATGGTCCACTTGTATAGGATGGCTAGGTTCATGAGCGAATATGAACCCCTCTCTCTATAACAATTCTTATCATCAACATAATACCCTTCACATCCATGTATTTAAGCGTATCTGCAGAGCAGAGTCATTAGCATTAGTACAAACCCAGAGAGAGAGAGAGAGAGAGAGAGACCCACTGGATTCCCAACATGTTCAATCTCATAATCCATATAATGGTTTTCACGTACTACTAATATGATCAGCCATCAACTTTCTGATATATTTTAATACAAATCTTATCTACAAAAGTGAGCTCATTTTGCATATATAGATGACAATGTATTTTTGGGTCTGAACTTTTTCCATGAATACAGGGGTGGGTGGAATAGGTCTAAACCCATCCACTGAGTTTTTTTGCCATGTGTAAGATTGCTTGATCATTCAGATCAGAGAGAGAGAGAGAGAAAGAGTTGAGGTTTACACAATTAAAGAGGTAGATAGAAATGAGGATATATATAAATGTTTAAAACAGTAAAAACGAGAAATAGTAGTGAGAGTAAAAAATTGTAACACAGGAGAAGGTAGAAATGGAAAATAAAACGTGTAAGGTAGTGGTGGTAAGGAGAGAGAGAAGGGGGGGGGGGGGGGGTTGGACTATGGAATTTAAAACATGCTGGCTGGCAGGCAAGGGAGTCAGACTGAAGAAGATAGCACACGCAAGTGGTTCCTAAAATTTTGTCTGTTTACATCAACATAACAAGTTTTATTTTTTCCTAATTTTTTAATCTTGTCAAGTCTACATATATACTTGTAACCAGATCACGAGAGAGAGAGAGAGAGAGAGAGAGAGAGAGAGAGAGAGAGAGAGTATCAGAGGTACTGAGTCATTGCACATGCACCCCATGATTACACGGCTCAGTGAATGTGGGTTTGATTTCATGGGATTTGCTCCTTCTGTCACTGATCACCAGCACCTTCGATTAATGCTAACTCTTATGTTTTTCCTCACCTTGCCTGAACAGAAGGATAAATACAAATTTGAGATTGGTTCAGACTTCAGAGTGGCCCATTGAGAGAGAGAGAGAGAGAGAGAGAGAGAGAATTGTACGCCACCATTAAAGGCTTAATAGTTGCAGACTGAGGCTGTAACTGGTTGAGCTCCAATATAAAGAGCAAACTAATACCTTACGCACAAGTTGCTTGTGTTGTGTGCGACAGAAGAGAACTACACATGCCCAAGCAAACCCCTTAAATGTGCAGGTTATCATTTCCGTCAATAGATTATTACCATCAGACTGTGGATTCCGTATACATGAACCCACCAACCCATTAACTTAGTGCCTATACCTCTTTAATTGCCGGGGCCATACACATTGATTAACTTGAAGATACCAAAGAAAGAACAAAACACAGACCATCCAGTTTGATAATTAAGAGACAAGCTAGAGTTGAGAGTCTGGTAAATGCACGTGTCACCTGCGACAGTTCATCCATCTATTCATCTTCCCAACAACATCTACTACTTCAGCCACATGGCAGCCTGTGCAATGTTGTGGCCAATCAGGAATGTTGGGTTGAAATTAACTTGGGTAGATAAATCCTTTAAAGGCGATGAATCTGCCAGAGCTGGGTTCCATGGAGAATATTAGATCAACCCAACTCGTGACCCCACCTTAACAATATCTTTATGAATGGAGCTGGGTGGGTGGGACCGTTGGGGTAAATAAATTAATACAGGAAAAGGCAAATTACCAATTTCTGCCTCATTTAATTAATTAGCTAGAAATTACAAGTGAAGTTTTCCTTTCCTTGATTTCCATTTCCAAATACATAGAGTTAACTTTTTTAAAGCCTTCTTTGCTCTTCCTCAAATCGAACCGAATTTGCTTGGTTTTATAAATGCAGATTCTTTCCTGTTTGACATGCATAAAGGCATTTCGCTTTCATGAGTTATTCCCCTTTTTTAATTTCAAATCAATCAAAAAGAGCTAAATTCCACAATGGTACATGTGAGTAATGAAACAAACCAGTTGGTAGCAGGAGGATATAAAAGAGATTGAATGATGCATGTTTGGACTTGTTTTGGCCTCTTCTTGCTGTAACGGTCTTGGCAAACTAGCCATGACAGCTACTTTTTTCCTTCCCTAGCCTTCAGTTAATATCATTACCAAATTTTACTGCCTCAACAACATTATTATTATTTCCCGTGAACTGAAGAAGCGTTTAGGGTCAGTTTGGTTCACGGGAAAAAGGGGTCCGGAATAGGAACCAAAATATTCAATCGTTTCCTGATGGAATGGGCATTACCCCATTTGAGGACAATTCAAATTTCAATTTTGAATACAAACCAAACGAACCCTTAATATTATCATAAAACCCAGATGTTAAATTTTCTCATCACATGATCCGTCAACTGGCTTCTGTAATTGGGTTTTCACTTCTGCAGTCAAGCACTCAAGCTTGAAGCTTGTATTGTTGTCGTCACCAACTAGAATTCCATCTCCATGAGAGAAGCTTGCATTTGCAGCGATCACAGCACAGTACAGCCTCTAAAAGTGCTCTCTCTTGCAACTGAACGTAGAAGCCACCATCAAACAGGCCGTTTAGTTTGATTTTATTTTCGTCCCTTCCTGAGTTCTTCTAGGCCCACTTAAGGCTGTAACAGAATAAATGCGGCAGTCATCAGCGGTGGTGTCACTTTTCTTGGTTGAATTTTTATTGGGTGCTTTCAAGTCAATAAAACTATGCAATTTAAGCAGTACTGAAAGTTAGCGATGAAATACAACAACAATACATAAGTACAACGGAATTTATTGTGATCGGAAATTACTGCTCCAATTTTGTTTTTTGCGACACAGATCGGAGGGTGTTAGATCGGACAGAGTTAAGTTAGATTGAGAGAGAGAGAGAGAGAGAGAGAGAGAGAGAGAGGTGTTCTCTGGGCTTCTAGGTCAAATGAGTTATGCGAAAAAACCGCATCTAAAACCTGCCGTCTCCGGCAAACATCTCTTTCTGAAAATTAATTAAGCTTTGTTTTTTAGTGAGATAGGACGCAGTACACATGCATTGCATTCCCTGGATCAACTCAGACCAAGATTATATTCTTCCTTTACTTTAAATTCTTCATATAAAGGATCCTTCATTACCTATTTTGATTCATCTTAATGCAGTGGTGTGTGTTAGAGATCACGATTCCACACTCAGGAATAATGCAAGATTATTCAACTCCCACTGTCCATCGTTAGGGCTGCAACTTGGGTTGGGTTAACCCAGTCCGAAAATGTTGAGTTGAGTTTCACTGGGCTGAGGTTCAGGTTAAGGTTAAAGGATGAAAAGTACTAATCCAATTTAACAGCGGATTGGATTAGGGTCGAGTTTTTAATCGACCAATTTGACCCAATCCAAGCCTGCCTTAACCACATATTTATATGTACAAATATCATATAAGTATATATAATTATATATAGTATCTAAATCTTTTTTTATGGTGTAGGTGAGATTTTATCCCAAGTCTCCACAACGACCAACAGGAGACCTTACCAACCAGTTGGTTGGCATGTTGCATGTATATAAATATATAGGTATGTGCATGTACATAAATATGCATATATTATGCCGGAAAGGTATTATGTTGCAAAAACTTGCAACCTTGCAAGCAACCAGTACCATAAAAGTAGTAACCAGGTGGGTTTCATCAAAGTTCATGGGGGTTGTTATTGATCAATCTACCAACGTGGTTCAAGAGATGAATAAGTGATTTATCCAAGTCTAGGGATTATTACTTAGGAATCCTCGTTTACTATGGGATTTAATATAGCAGTTAGTGATGATGCACAATCTCGTGCTTCATGCTGGAGGAAAGCTCAGATGTCGAAGTGGTGAAGTCAGTTAGTTGCAAGAAAGTAATGATCAGAATACCCAGGGTGCTTTACTTGAGTCAGGCACTCCGATACTTAAATCAGCAAAGAGTGTCTGGATGCTAGAAAGCGAGAGAACTTAAAGAGCTTGAGAGTTAAATTGTGTGTACCTTCTCTAATCAATGGGATGTCTTTATATAGGTGTGGGTTGCATGGACTTCACGTAGCGCATCCAATATCTCCTGGAGGACATGGCTTACCGGCCCACGTCGCTTGGAATTGGCTTTTGCGTAAAGTGATAGTGCTTATCTGATTGTCTCCGAAGCGGGCGGGGTGGGAGATAGCTCTATTAGTGAGGCGATGTGATCCCATAGGATTCGGAGATGATAGCCCATGTGTACTAGAGGTCGGCCGCCACATCATGTAGATTGCCAACCAAGTCAGCGGAGGCAAGTTGGCTCTTATGCCAATCTGGCCCTATCGAGATGTCTGCAAGTCAGCCCTGTCGAGGTGGTGCCAAGACAGTTAAGGCAGTCGAGGTCTACTCGGAGTGTTTTTGAAATCATTTCCTACATGACACTTAGATGTCATGAGAGAGTTTTGAGGGTGCCGAAGGGTAAAATCAACACTCATCAGTAACTTACCAATTGGCCAACTTACCCCACTAAATACTAGTAATGGAACGAAATCTAAAAAATAATAATATTTTGGAGAAAAGTAAATAAAGAAATCGGACCAATCCAAATCCAGCGCGGACTCAACATGAAAGCTAGGTTGGGTTGGGGGTTCAACAGCCCGGGTTGGATTAGGGGTTGACCTCAACCCGATCTTACCGTTCTCTCTCTTTCGCGGTCTATGCCGGGACGTCAAAATCGCAAAATTTAATGTCAGCTGGAGTAGGATTCAATAGAATCGTCGCTTTCTTCCTTTCTTCCGCCTTATTTCTGCTAACGGATGTGAGCTGTCGGGTGGGCTTTCGTTACCTCATCTGCCCCTCCTTCTCGACCGTTTTTTGGCTTTATTGTCTCATCAGCTGACGCTGAGGCTGATCTCGTCTGGTTTTGATAATCATTTCTTCTCAACCCTCATCCTCTCCCCAAGGGCCCAGCCCAGCCCACCCCCAACCCTAATCCGAGGTCCCAACAAGTGGGGTAGGGCCCACTCTGTTCCCAGTTGTTTTATCACCACAGCCACACGTGAACATCACTACGTCGCACCTACGTGGCTTCCCTTGAGTGGTTCTTTCCCCTAGTGGATCGCTCCTTCTCACATGGAAAATCACAACAGTAGAGCTGTATCTGGGACCATCTGCTTGGCCCCCCCCCCCACCACCCCCCTTTACCATTTAACCCCCTTTTTTCTTTTTTCTTTTTATATATATAATATTTTATCCTAATTAAGGCTTCTGATTTATCTATGTTGGCACCCTGAAGTTGATCTCTTTTGGTTTCTAAATAGATATTTTTCCCAAAGAAAAGGGGGAACGAACCTACGTGGTTGGATCTGAAACGTCCATCCTTCGAGTCCCATTTATACATGGTGGGCCCCGATTGGAGATTTGAGTGCCGGGCGACCCGTCTAGAAAACGAGATAACACGCTGATTATTATAATTATTGATGAAGGTGAGGTGATCAAGAAAGATAAGAAAGAAAGGCGTTGGGTAGAAGAGTAGACGGATGTCGGCGAACAAAGATAGAGATAGCGAATGTGACCGCCGTCAAGGGAGTACCGGCCGTGATGATGTGGGTGTCAGATCCGTGAGGCTGGGGGTTCTGTTCGTTCATTCACTTTGTTGGTTTCGCGAAGTTGATGCATGTACAGAAGTTTGTTTGTCACATTGAATGGCCCCCTCAACAAAATAAAAGAAAAACTAAAAAAGAGCTCAGCGACTGCAACAGCCGTGGACTTCCCGCTGTAACTCTCCCGTCTGCTCTCATCACCCTTGATTGAAAATCAGGTGAACCATCATTTTCTTAATACCCCCCCCCCCCAAAGAAATGAAAAGAAAATAAAATTCTTTCATTGTATGTTCTGTATAGAGAGAGAGAGGTGAAGCAGCTAAGTTTAAGTGGCCCAGGATGTTCCACGCTAGACATGCAATGGATGGCCACAATAAACGCGTGAGCTGTACGAAGGGTTTTATTACGTGAATGTAGTCGTAAAGGGTCTCTACCAAATGTCCATCAATTTGTTCTCATTGTTGGCCATCAAAGATCAACCCCTCCCCCCGTCTCCCCACTTTTAATTTTATACCTTGGTGAATAAATTTGGGCCCAACCCAACCCAACATCCACCACGGGTGCAGGAGTGAGGAGCCTCAGCCCCGTTTTAAATTGAAGCATTTAAGCTGTGATAATGACACCATGTTGCCTAAAGATTTGGATCGAATCGATGGCACTGTTGGGGATCCACCACCGATCTGCAGCTTTTGCCAGCCTCGCCATCCAGTACAAAGTTTAATGTTCTTATTATCAATGTACGCTCTGAGGGGTCATCACTTAATGCCACATGGGCCCCCATCTTGGAAGGTCAAAAGATCCATCCCTATTCCCCCATTTCCTACCCATTTTCGAGCTACCAAACCCAATCATGATTCACCTCCGCTCTTGGGTTGGGTCTTTGTTCTACCTTTTTTCTTTTTCTTTTTTTCATTATTATTATTCCCCCCAACCCAAATGAGAACGAGAGGTTCCCAATGAGCCACAGTGCAATTATCAATCCAAATCTCCCAGAATTTGTCTTAGCTCCAGGGTTTAGAGACCCGCTCACGGGAAGCAGACAAATATCTCCCTACTCAATACTCATCGCCCGAATCCAAATGCAAATTGACACAGGAATGAGCGACGCAAACAATGCAAGGATTTTTTTTTTAACTAAATCACGCTCTCGCAATGTAGTTCTCTCTCTTGATAAGTCCTAGGAAAGAAAAAATAGTACTAGATTCCTAACCCACCACAATTAACTAAAGCCCATCCAACACGGATCATGAATCCGGGGAGCTGTCTTAGGGCAAGGTACTCTGCACCACACTTGTTATTTGGAGAATTTGGGTCCATCAGTCCATGTACCCCCACCCCCAACTCCCCCGGCCAAGCACATCTAGACAAATATGGTGGGACCAATATCCCCCATCCCTTTTCTTCCTCCTTTCATTGACTAAAATATTCTCACTCACTGTTATTAGCTATTAGTTCCTCAAACTTTACAGTAATAAGGGGTATCACTCCATGCTTCTCAAATTACCATGACAAATTTTTTTTTCTAGTGCTCTATATTTAATTTCTAACAACAATGGCATAACTCGTCCTTTTCATATTGGAGGACTACTACGAATAATGTAAAATGTTCACCCAATAAGCTGTTGGGACGTCTTAGGTTCGACTGTAACCGTTTTAACCTCTCTACTCAGCCCAACAGTAATTCAACGAAGCCTTCTACCAACTATATGAGGTTGGCTTATATATGTATATCTTACTTATCAATTACGTATTATACGCTAAATATCAAGTCGGGTGTTTTTCAAAAACATTGAAAAGGTGAGGTGACATATCCTATGACAAATTATCATTAATGCGCGCTTCTTTTATTAAGAGTATTAAATATTAATACTTTGAACCCTATTTCCAATTGAAAGTCATTTGAAATTACTCCCCTCTTCCATTTCATCCTCAGTCTCTCTTTCTCAAATATATATATGGCAGGCATCGCAGCTCTTAGCATGTGCTATGCAATCTGACAGGACCGTAGGCCAGTAGTGGCATCTCAGCCTCTCCAAATATATTCATGATCACCTTACCATGAAAGTATGAAGTAGATGATAAGGATAGTGGGGATAGGCAATTTTTCCACTGCTCAAGCGGGGATGGGGATGGATTGGAATAATTGAGATGCCTGATCGGGTTTGGGGTCAGGGATGGGAAGTGAAGTCCCTGAACAGACCCAACTAAGGAGCGTTCAATAATATAGTTGGTTTTGTTTTTGAAAACAAAAGCAATTACTTGATGTGGTAGTTGTTTTTGTTCTAACAAAGCCAACCATGTTGCCAAACACCCCCTAATCCGTTTGGTCCTAGAATTTTAAGACCCGGCCGGTCAGGCCAGAAATTATCAACCCTAATCCTCATGCTTTTAAAAGAGGCTTTCAAACCTAAACCCCTAAAAGTGGAACCAGTAAAAGAGTATGAACCATTTGCAGATTTTAGTCAGACCAAGTCTCGGTTGCCCATATCCAGAGACCATGGCTTAAACTAGGCTCTCTGATCCTCAAAATTCTCTATCCAAACGTTCTCATTTGAAATTGCTACTCAAATAAGGAATAGAAAATGATTAGAAAACCCAGGCATTCAACCAAAATCAGATAAGTGTACATAAATAACCTAGCATATATCTTATCAAGTTTTCAAGGGCAAAGATCAACCCAGATATCTAGTTAACATTTTTTTTAACATATGGAGGGTGTTGTTGACAATGGGCAAAGATCAGGTCATGCCACAACATATCAAATTAGGGTTTTAGACACCACATTCAAGAAAATAAATCATCAATATATGTGCCTACATCAGAGCTTGGAATATTCGGTTTATGGCTATTCCATGAATGCTCTCTTAATGGGACATGCTTAACGCACTAAAAGTTAATAATCTTCAAAAACACTCAACATAAAAACATCGCACAAAAGCCAGGCAAATTTCTTGGCTCAACTTTTGTCCGCAACAAAGTTGATATTGAGCGAGAATCATGTTGCAGAGACCACTAAAGGCACATAAACTGCAAAGGAAGAATGTCTGGCATTCTATTGTCTTACCAATTTTTATGCAAGTGCTTAATATGTCCAACATGCTTATATATGAGCAAATTAATAAAAACATTCTTGGGCACTAATAGCAGAACAGTGGACAATGTCATCAAGTCTAAACCCTTCACCAATGCACATCATCTTGGAATTCATGAATGTAAGTGGAAGACAATAAATGCATAGCCTGCTAAACTATTGGTATGAGTAAACTATTTATTTTTCTCCACATACAGCAGGTTATAGATAATTAGATATCGATGATAATATTCAAAGGTTTATACCAATTTTTTTTTAACATCAGCTGGAGTAGGTTATGAAATGTTAACAAGGTAAATTAGTGAGACAAAATCCAAATATTTCCAATATAAATGTGTCAGCATAGTCTCCATGCATTTACTCCATACTAAAGAATGATGATGTGACTGTTTCATTGAGTAACCCTTCTGTTTTACCATTAATTGGCTCAAGAACTTAGACATTTTTTTTTCTACTTTAACCAATGAATAAGAAAAAAATGGCTCTCATGAGACACATAATGAAAGCATTTTCATCTGATCATCACGATATGACATGACAAGTCAAGCTGGAATGGTAAAATATGATACCTGTAATTACAAGCTTACTTTAACTTTCTCATTAGCCATCTGTGAACTAATATTAAATACTTTCTAGCTTCTAGACTTGTATTTCCTCTCCTAGGACAGAAGAATTATTAAATGGCATTATACCACAGAAGTTGTGCAGCAGTTAACTACCATACTCTTAAAAATCATAAAGACCTGGAATATAGAAGAGGGGATAGATGGCCAATCTGCATAACATTTGATGCAGAAACATTGACAACACAGTGTACCATGACCACAAAGTACCACAAGGAATGTTTATTCAATTTTTCTATCATCTTCTAGTACATATAGAGGAGAAAATAGACAGCATCTACAGCTGCACAAATCATCACTTCAGAAAATGGCCTAATTGTCATAAAATTGGGCATCCTGAGAGTGCACATTAGGAGACATAGCAATAGTTAGCAGGAAGGTGTGGCCAATAACATTATAAATGTATGCCATTCCAACAAAATTCTGCACCCAGCTATAAATTAACTAATTAAATAAAAATTAATAAAAGAAAAAACATAAAAGGTCATAACCCAATGTTGGTCCTATATATCTGGAATGTTGGGAGGGATAGGCTGGTATACAGACCTAACCTTTCACCTTTATTTCTTTTTTTCTCTTTTGGGCACAAAGTGGCTGCTATCAGACTCGAACCCATGTTCAAGATTTTTCCATTGCACCAAGCAATGGCCCCTTAATAAAAGAAAACAATGTAAATAAAATTATATTAAAACTTAGAACTAATATTAATATTCTTGCAAACATACTCTAGTTGTTGCATCTTTGGTACTAAATCCTGAATCAAATTGAAAATATCTGATCCGGCTATTCTGACTTTTAACAACATACAGATATTAGTCCTGTATCCTTGCCTGAATTTCCAGGCACATGCTTTAGAATCTTATCCAGGACGAAAATGAGTAATCCCTTCCATTTCAGAAATACCAATTTGTATCAGTGTTTTAAAGGGCGCAGGAGGTGTGTGCTTGGAGACGTGTGGAGGTGTACAGGAGAGGAACTTAGAAAGGCATACACCATGCATGTTTTTACCTTTTTAAGACAATTTCTATAATAATATATTATAAATTTTTATGAATAAATATTACAAATAGAAGTGGGGGGAACTATTTCATTATGTAGCCTATTAGATATTAACATGATACAAAGAAGGAAAAAACCTCAAAACTTGTTTATTATAACAATTATGATAAAATACTATAAATAGAAGTATGGGAACCGTGGCTTTCAATGCTTTACATTCATTTGAAAATGAGGTGACACACTTGTTTATGTTAACAACTTAATATCATAAAATTTAAGTGAATCATTAGTTCTGAAATTTTGATTTGCAACTTTTCCCGTGATGCATTGATAGCTGATGATAATTGTGTAATTATGGATTATGATACTTCATGTGATGAGTTCTTCGATTTTATATTTAAATGTGATGATTCTATCATTAGAAAATGCAAATATGGAATTTTCTAGTTTCTCATAGTTTTCCTATTTTTGGGATATTTATCATAGATATTTATTTATCCATTTATTTTTTAATAATTTCATCATCATCCAAGCCTTGTCCCAACTATAAGGAGTTGGCTAGGCGAATCCTGTTTTACCATTCCATTCTGTTCAGTGCCATATCCATCATCAAATTATGGGTGCTTAAATCATTTCTTACTACTTACACCAAGTCCTTTTAATTAATTATTTATTAATTAAAAAACACATGCTTGGGAACCACTATACATCAAAGTAAACAACTTCTAACTCTTCTATTAAGGATGTACAGTGAGCCACACAGCCACTATACATCCTTAAATCCCCTCTTTACCCAGTACATTTTCAACTTAGTAGGGCATTTACCCTTCCTTCCCTACAAAACATAGCTCGAAAGTTTATCCTTTTCACAATTGATAATAGCCAAAAGTTAAGAAATCCCTAACTGTGCAAATAATGGCAGAGAATCTATGTTATAGCAAATTAATCAGTTTGTATAGAAGAAAATATAAAAGCAGTATCTCATATCATATCCCAAGAACAGACTCAACCATATCCGTTCTAAACAATATCAAGTATTTCAGACAAAGAATTTGTATTCTTAGTTGCAACATAACCGTGGCTTCCAGAAAAACAAAATGATTGTTCAAGTGCACCTCTCTGAGGACACACTTGCTTCTCAAGAAGTCAAGATATGATAATACCTGCAATCACATCATCAAAGTGAAAACAAAAGCAATACTGTATGCATTAAGAGGCATGGAAATCAAAAGAAATATTAGGAAATAATGACTTTTTTGTATGGTATCATGGTTCATGGACGGGGAAAGCATGCCAATTTGTCAACTATTCCACCACACAAGCAGAATCTGGACAAATGATGTTTCTCAGTAACAGTTAAAATAAGATTAGCTTTTTAAAGCTTCAAAATTTTTTCTTTCAATTCAAATAGTTATACAAGGCTAGAGCTTCTATTTTGGAGCTTTCCATCCCACAAATAGAGGATTTTCAAACACCTTTTTCTTGTTTGGTTGTGTCAAATCCAACACAATAAAAAATGTCTCTAGAATATGCATTAATGAGATGGAGTGAATATTAAGCTTTTTAGAAGTTGATGATCATTACAGCATCAGATGGGAATATATGATATAATCTCTATAAGCCATCCATGTCTTTGTCTCAACCTCAACAGGCAACAAGGCAATAAAGATCCAGGCAGCAACTGGTGTCTGGCTAACCTGGCATTTTAGGAAGGAATTTCTCAAACGACAATAAAGAAAAAGCTCCTTTATGAAAAATAAATTATCCAGACATTCCGTGCATACTACATGATATCATCCTATCCAACAACTGGAGTTGCAACATAATCTGCAATCTACAGAAACGCCTAGTGAGAATATTAACCAATTTTTCCATGTTCTGAAGGATGCTAGAAGAAGAATAACACCATTCCCTTGCTATAGAATGATCCAATGACAAAGACAAACTAATCAAGCAAAGAATTTGTGTACGACCATACAAACCACTAAAAGGCAAAAAGAGAGCATATACAATGCATTCAACCACCTAATCACTAGTAAATTAGGAAGGTGGTTAGAAACCTTACCACTCAAAAAGAAGCCTATGTAAGCATTCAACGATATCATGAAATTATAAATGACCATTCAAATATTACCCCAGCTGAATGCACACATAAAAGAAGCTAAACATCAGATCTAGAAACACAAAATCAAATCCATAGTCAACCAGACATAATTCCATAAATGAAAGATCCCGATGGTTGAACTGTTGAAGGGACTTCCTCAAGATTATGGAAATTTAGTTATTCGTCCACCACAGACAAAGTTTAAAATTAATGCCTTTCTGAAAACGATGACAGATAGTAACATCCAGGATTTTAGTTAGTCCCCAAATCTCTGGTCACTAAGCATCACAATCCAAGGAGAAGTTTCAAAGATGATTTATGAAACATTGAGATTATTGTGTAAAATGGGATATTTTTTCATTTAGTTCTATATCTTATTTATCATCTTGAGATGGATACAGTTTGTCTATCCTATTGATCATAAACATAAATACTGACCCTGGATGGTGTTAAACGCAAATTTCCAGTGAAGAAATCAAAATTCAAAAATCTTAAAATATAAACATAGAAACAAGAAAAATGAATGTAGGTATTTGAATATTGCTAAAGAAAGACAAATCACCATTTGTAGCATTAATCCATTATTTTTCTCCAAACAACTAAGCTTAACTCCTCTAGAAAGCACATTCTGAGTCAGAAATATGAAGGGGCCAATAAAAGATATTACTGAAGAGATTATGTAATAGTAATACCACAATAACATGAATTCACAAGGAGGCCAGCAAAAGATGTGTAACCATCTCTCATCTGCTGATCTTGTCCTTCATTCCTGCTCCTCTATCATAGAATATGCTATCTGCATGATAAAAACCACTGACAAGATAAGAAATACCATTAGTCCCATTTAAAATTGACTGCAATTACTTCCAAATCAGATAAAATTTTGACAACCAACTTAAACTGACTGTGCAATTACTTCTAAGATAAAGTTTTGATTACAACATGAACCCACCTCAAGAAACAAGGTTATGGTATGGGCTCTGTCCAACAATCATGTTGCATGACCTCAAATTCCCAAATGAAAGGGTTTTCTTTTAGAGTTTAAATATTTTAGTTTCCATTTGGGCTGAGATAATTGCATATGCTAGCCCAGTTTCACCCTTGATGTGAGCAAATTTACTTTTAAACGAAGGTCCAACAAGCATGATTCTCACAAGAAAAGTAAAATACACAATTACGCATCCATCAGAAGACCTCATCTTATGGATGAAGGTTCTCAAACCCTATGCAGACTTTGGTCAAAACCAAATTTTCAACTAAAAAATACAGACAAATATGTAGATACACAAATGTGGCTACCACCCTTCATGTCAACATAAGTCCTCACAGACAAGTTTCTTTTGAAGCACTCCTTCAACATTGAACACATGGTGCCAAAAATTGGTACTCTCACAAACTTAACTATGGTGACCAATGAACAAAATTGACCATAACGTTGGGAGTGCTCTCAATTAGTAGTTTGAGTTTTTCTTAATCAGTTGGCATGCACCCAAATGTGGAAGTAAGCTGGTTATTGGTGGCCAAGAAAGGTTCATTCCATTGGAACTATGTCCAACAGGAAAGGCAGTACATAAGTGAGGCCAAGCCACTCAATAAAGGGAGAACAGCACAATTGGACTGAAAGGAGAGTACAGGAGCAGAACATGAATGTTATTCTTATTTATTTATGTTATTCTGTCTCTTGTACTTGTAATTTTTAGACCGTTTGTATCTTTGATGTACATCTTGTACGCTGCTTTTAATATCAATAAAAATCTTTCCTGGTTACTGATTAAAAAAAAAAAAAGAAAAAAGAATAGAAGAGCTGAACCATTAGAAGCCTTTTTTCTGCCTATAGATATTTTTTCCAAAGAAAAATTCTTAAGAGGCCAAAAGATTAAGAGAAGAACCTTGTTCCTATTGAAAGAATTATAATGGATATAACTGATTAATAATAAGAACTAAGTGCATAGGATGAATATGAGACAACTTCCATTATAAGGCGCTGGCAAGTAGTTCTTATGCCTACCTCAGTATCAACCACATTGTGAAAGGTAATGCCAAATTGAAAATACAAAGCTTACAAAAGAAAATAATATCCAAGAGAACCACAAAACACAATAATCAAACAAAACATACATGCAGAAAGGCATAAATAAAACCAATCAACTAGAGACCTCATTATAACATTTGCAATCATGAATGACTTCTGTGAAGCAATTAGACTCAAGTGTCAGATTATGCGCTTCCATTAACATCTCCCTACCCTGAATAAGGGTAACCTTGACCAAAAATATAGCATGTGGAAGACAAACTGTGAGAAATGAAAACAGCTCTTTATCGGCAACAAGATAAGGATCTCATATAGTGTAAAATAAGCAACGTTGATAAAATATACAACTAAAGTTCTTGAGAAGCAGTTCCATATATTTGACATCAATGCATATGATTGATGCAATGCTATAATAAATGAACGGAATGATATTTAATTTGATTTGCTAGCAGGTTAACTGGATCTGTTTGATGATTTATTTGCAGAAATGATGGTTCTTTTAGCAAATGAAGAACTCATTTACCTGTATAATACAAAGATTTCCATACCAACAAAGACCAACACCCTCACAATCAAAGTCATTTACCTGCAACTAGGATGTTAGGAGTGATCAAATAATATGTTAGGATGTGAATTAAACATGCAGAAACAATAACAATCGGTAGCAAACCCAATAAAAGAAATGTAGAAATTCTGGGAATCAAATTAACAGTAATATTTACTAAAAGAGTGATAGAATTAGATTCTTTTTATTCATGAGTGATATAATTAATTGAAAGGAGAACCATAAAAAGTAATCAAGAATAGGAGAGAACTGGGGGAGGGGTTGAGGACAACTGGAGCGAGATCCCCACAGGAGATTTTTTTTTTTTCCTTTTCATCCTCAACACCATCAAAAGAGATTTGTTGATATGGTAACTACGTGAAAACCCCTGAAATTAGACGAAACTGAAGGAGGCAAATAAAACATCTAGAAGCTGATATCTCAAATACAAAATATCAAATAGAAACCTTACAAGGAGAACCCGAGGCCTGGTGCCCCTCAAACCAAATAAATTGTGCCTATCTCTCACAAACTAAAGACAATTCAGGGGATCTAGTGTAACCGTCCCACTAGTCCCTTGAAGGGTGCAGGGATGGGGTTGTGGGCCCACAGAAGCCCCATTCCCCAAGTTGAGAGTTTGCCCATTTACTCCTAAGGTTCTGAATTGGCAGTTCCAGTTTGGAGAATGATCAAAATCCTTGTTTTATCTTGTTTCATCACTAACAAACGTCCCTTTAACTTGATTTTTTCTATTGCTACCAGATTTATTAGATGAGGTTTCCACAATAGTTCCTGCTTGTCTAACCTGAAAACTGCTGTCAATCTCTGGAGAGCATGAAAATGAACTGAAGCAGACGAACCAAAGGATAAAAATGAAAAAAAAAATGTTTATTGTCCATGTTGTGGGAGAAATGCAAAATATTGAAGCAGTTGATATTGCACTAAGTTGCGAGAAAACTCAGCTTCCCAAGTCCTACTCAGTTCTTTCCCGCTTTTTTCGTTCTTTTTTCTTTTTTCACCTTGGCATCAGCAGAACAAGAATCGAAGAAGCTAGGAAGTGATATTCTTTGCAAATGGTGTAACAAGTGATGTTCTAATAGGCAGGTTCTTAAGCTTCCAACCGGTGAGATTCGTGATAAACTTTTCTAGGTATATGGTTGGAAGATCTAGCACTGGCAGGAGCCAAAAACCTTCAAAAAATGGCAAAGCTACAAAGTACAGACGATGTATTATATTGAGTTGAAGAGGTGAAAATGATACGTAGCGGTGAACACAAGTATCTTTGGAAATAAACTAACAGTTTGTACTTTTGGCATGTACCTTCTTTCCACCCTCCTCGGCAGAACATTCATACAATCATATTGTCCCTGAAGAATCCAGGCATGGTTTCTTAATTTTCATCTCAGGGTTAAGCATACCCTGACTTTTTTCAAATAGACTTAAATATGATTCCACTAGGATTGAACATACCCTCATTCGATAAAACGTTATATGAAGTTTCATAAACTTCTTGTAAAGAATAGACTTCTTTTGAAAGATATTACCTCCTTTCTTGCTTTAATTCTGCAACCCCAGA
The DNA here is from genome assembly GCF_056320005.1 of Nelumbo lutea. Classification (NCBI taxonomy): domain Eukaryota; kingdom Viridiplantae; phylum Streptophyta; class Magnoliopsida; order Proteales; family Nelumbonaceae; genus Nelumbo; species Nelumbo lutea. Next base: position 6,946,187 of record NC_142691.1, on the reverse strand, counting down.
TGGATCTCACCCCTAGTTGGGAACGTTCCCAACAGCCATAGTTTTTCTAACCGCAGAGCCCGATAGTTCATCGTTTGACCAAGAAGTCAAAAACAAAATATAAGATCAAACATTGAGTGAATAGTATCCCGTATGAATACATGTGAAGAATAAATGAAATTAGGGCTCAGTTTGGAAGGAGCACACATACAAATAATGTAAGAGAAGAGTGGGGAATGGAGGGAGGAATGTAGAAGGTGATGATGCTCTGTTTCTGGGTTAATTGCAATGCTAAAAGAAGGCGGTGGCACGGTGTTGCTTTGGTTTGGCCCGTTCGGTGATTCTCCTTGGAGTCTAAGGTCTCTCTGGTTTTCTTTGAAATTTTGAAGAATGCAAGTGTATTTCAAAAATTCACGGGGGTAAAAGTTTATTTATTCACGTTCTTTCATTTTTCAGGTAAATAATTCAATCACCATTTTAATTATAGGGGTAAAATGTAAAAACCTCCTCTGAATTTCTAACAATCGTAAAAAACTCTAGTTTCATTTTAACAAAATCTTTCCCTCAATTTTTTAAATAATTCGATGAAAACTTCCCTTTCGTCAATGACCCAAACGCAAAATGGTAAACGGTTGCATTTTTGAAAATGCCGATTTTACCCTTTAATTAATTTGTATATATTTTTATTGAAATAACCTGTCGACCTGTTATCCTCTTTTCCTTTCCTTTATCCGCTTTTCCTATCCCTAAACTCCACCATTTGAAGAGGAAGAATTCAACTCTTTCAATCTATCATTCAAACACAGACGGAAACCCGTTGAATGATATACCATGTTTTTTACAAAGCATTTTTCTTATAAAAAATCTTCAAACCAGAGAACCTATACAGAGAATTGAATGCTTTAATGGAGGTGTCAATATCTCTATCGGGCCGAATGTATCTTTCACAGCCATCTCTAGCAAGTCGTAATTTCTTTTGCGAGCTGAGGTCCGGAGGAAACAGCCTGCTCTGTTGGAATTGGGACTTTGTACCCTAAAAGGTCTACTACAACAATGTGCTCAAGTTGAAGGATGCCATGGTGGGTGATGACCACGTTTGCGCATTGGTGGTCAAAACCGGAGTTGTCAACTGTTGCAGAGGGGAGAGAAACAATTTTCCGGCACCAGGGGCAGGCGAAGGTTTTGTCTCCATTACGTCAGGGCGAGGGTTTTCTTGTAGTATTTTGAACACAAGTCGTATAATTAAGTGTTGTGGTATTAGACAAATTGGGCAGGAGATACAAGCCCGGTTCGGAAAATGTCTCTACCGTTAACGTGCACAACCCCGGTGGATTTGAATTAGTACATATTTGATTGCACTGCAATCATAATAGATCTATCCATAACTTGCAAATCTATACTACTAACAAAAGAGCAAATAGTCCCATTTTTTTGATTTTTCATTAAACATTTTTATCCCTTGTCTAAGCAATATACAACGGGCATAAAAAATGGTATATACGTCATTTATTCACACTCCAAAATCTACCGACTTATAACAGTTAAGAAACCATTCACTTATAACTATTCAAAAACTGTCATTGTAACAATTAAGAAACTGTTCAAAAACTATCTATAAATTATGAATAGTTTTGTCTTGGAGATAACTTTCACGTACCAATGCATGTACTATTAGTATCATTAAAAGAATCATGAAGATATAAGGCATCACTCTTGATTTTTTAACTCTCATAGATATCTAAATATGGACATCTCCATCCCCTGTATAGGCACCCCTGTAAAGGCATCAGAATGTTAATATTTTCCTTGGGAGGCATCAGATAAGAAAACCGCTGTAAAGAACAGTTGCTGAAAACATGAGCTTTAAAAGAAATATGAGAACACTTGTCGGCCAAGAATAACCTCCAATGAAGAACAATTTCCAGAAAAAAATGGATGGAATATTCCAATAATAGAATATACTGAGCAATAATGTCGCTGCAATAGATAGGGTTTAATAATGCTTTAGGGGTAATTTCAAGGGAGATTTTTGTTGAATTATTTAAAAATTCAAGGGAGATTTTTGCTACAATGAAACTATAGGAGAGGTTTTTGTGATTGTCATAAACTTTAGGGGAGGTTTTTGTATTTTATTATAAGGGAAATTTTTGTCCCATTAAGTATACTTAATTGGCAATTTTCCCAAGGGAGATGGATATCCCTTACCTGCTTATTTATGGGGAAATACTTATTTGGTGCCCCAGGTAAGCAATACCAAGAAGAATAAACTTTCCCTAATTAATCCCATTGACCAACTTCCCCCTCTCAAAATCCAAAAATCAAGCACCCCTTAAGTCAATTTATAAAGACTCGGGTTATCCATATATAATTAGCATATCTACTTCTAGTGTATGCATATTGATTATCAGGCCTTTTGTTAATTTGTAGGATTTTATTTTAAAGCTATGTACGATTCAGTGGGATTTGGAATTCAAATATTACTTTTATTTTATTTACAAATTATAATATACAGTTCTTTATATTATTTTGTAGATATGTACTAGTTTTGTACAAGGATTTTTTAAGTTTTGAATTTAATGCTATTGAAATCAGATAGTTGGATATCTAAATAATCAAAAAGGACAAATCTATCTCTAAAGCGGACACTTTCACTGATTTCAATTTCAATGTATGTCCAGGAAGTTAAATTGAAATGCCATATACTACACATTCACCCAAAAAAGTGTCATAAAATGCTTATTTGTAGCTGTTAATAAACCAAATTGTAATATATGTTTCAACTTTCACATATCCATCAATAATCAAATTGAATTCAGGCGTCTCATATTCTTATCACATTCCTGTTTCATATGGATTTAAAGCACCTACTTACTCCCTTGTTCTGTTGTTAGATCATCATCATCTCATATGGAGTTAATTACATGAATCCTATTTTACCAATTCATCCTATTTAAAACCATACCCACTATTTTACCAATTCATCTTATTTCGTCAATTTATTCTATATAAAGCTATATTCATTATTAAATCGTTACCCCTAACTCTTCTAGCTAGCCCTTTCCATTGTTAAATTGAGACTCAACTCTCTTTCTAACATTTCTTCCTAAAGGGTTATGGTTTTAGTAATAGTGACCCCCCTTCCCCCTTGCCATGCTAAATGGACAGCAAGTGTAACATTTCTTGATTCCGACTTCATTGTTCCTCTTGGATTTTGTTGATTAAGGCTCTACTGAATGATCTAAGGCTTTGGTGGATGGAGGGCCTACATAAACCCCTACCTTCGAGACTTCTTCTCGTTGGGTCCTCTTATCTGTATTATTTTTTGTCTTTCTATATTTTTGTTTTTCTTACTTTTTTTTTTTTTTGTATTTGTTGCATTGTTTATTTTTCTGTATTTTTGGTACTTTCCTCTTTTTATTTGTTGCATTTTTTTTTGTATTTTAATTTTTTTCAGTTATATTTTTATACTTTTTTATGGTTTTCTATACTTTCCTCTTTATTTATTGTCATATTCCATACATTTCCTACAATTTCTTAGGTTTCCTTTATACCAAATTTTGTTATACTTTTTATTGTATTTGTGCTTTTCCACATTCTCCAAGCCTCCCTACATTTTCATAATAATGCATTAAGAACCAAGAATCACATGATAATTAATCTTTTTTAAAGTCAACAAACGAAAAAATGGATGGAGTTTAATTCCAGAAAGAGAAGAGAAGAGAGAGATGGGGAAATGTTACAAGTAACAACATTACATGTGATATTTACTCTGAAATCAAGATTGCAATGCAAATTTCTGAAAAGGATTGGTGTTACATCACTACATAAGGTAATTAAGGTGGTATTTGATACGTTTTTTTTTTTTTCCAAAAAAGAGTAATTGGAAATTCAATAAGAATATTACTAAAATGAAAGGGAAATTTTCTTGAACAAATTAGGAAGCAACTAATTTTTATCAAAATAAAGGTAACTAGATTAATATTTGCTCAGAATAACGGCATTAACCAAAATAACAAAAGGGGGTAAATTACACCTTGCACTTTGGGTGCAATGAAAATTAAAATTAGTCCTTGAACTTTGATTTGCCATAATGATCCACCCTAAATTTTTTTATATTCAAGCACTTAGATTCCATGGTTAGTATTGCATCAGTTAACTAATTTCAGAAAAAATATTCTTATATGACTATTATGTGCATGTTTAGATATTTCTAAAACCCCATAGTACTTATATCATTTTATGAGATTATTTTACAAAATAATTGATCAAATACAACAAAAAAACAGAAAATAAGGATAAAAATCTAGAAAATACAATATAAAAGAAGAAAAAGAGGCAAATGCAGAAAGAAACAAGAAAACATAAAAAATGTAACAAAGAAAGGAAAAAAAATACATAAAACACTATAAATGACTAGAAAACTAATAATACAACAAGAGAAATTATGCTTTAACGTTAAGCCTGTGAGGGCAAAGTATTGAAATTTAAGAGTTAAAGGTTGTTTTATGTCAGTATGTTACAAATGAAGGGACTAAGTGTTATTTATCCTTAAAAAAGAGTTCCTTTAACAATCAAAAGAGAGTCAGTAGTCATAAAACAGTGTTGTGTGCACCTCACAAATGCCCCCACTGTCATGGGGCTAGTCGTTGGGGCTCCGTGTAGCACCCGAATGCGTTGAATAAGTCTAAGTGACAAGTAACAACACAAGAAAAGACAACAAAATGGCATATGAATTAGTCAAAAAACACTTTGTATTGCATTAAATGATGACAAACACAAACACACAAGTTTGTGTGGAGACAACCTTATGCTTAACATTTACATGGTATTGGCACCACTCAATTGCCTACCTCCCCTCAAAGAGTAGCTTAAGCTTTTGGGGGAGTGATGGAAGGATACATCATAGTTGTAAAAAATCATACTAGTAATTACAATAATGTCATTGGCATTCCCCTCATACAAAAATCAAAATACATGTATTGCCCCACCCAAGGCATAGACAATTACATGTGGTTGACATGTCGTAGGCACATTGCATGGCACTTGATGGTATGGTGAAGTGTTCACTTGTGAGAGTCTCCCCCACTCAACTTGGTTTTTGTCCTCGAAAACAAACTTTTGCTTACTACTTCAATTTGTTGTTGATGAAAGAAGATTCTTCAATTGCTTCATGAACTTCATTTAATCCAAGGCCCGGTCATATTCTTGAAGTTGAGATTGTCTATGAAGTTGAACAAGAGGTCCTTGTTAGACATGCCAAAGATTTCAAGTGTCAAAGCTAAGAATTCTTAGTTGTAGTCGTGAAACTAGTCATTGTGCTTCAAGTTGTTCATATTTCTTCGAGCAGGGTACTCAACATTCTTGGGGTAGAATTATCGCTTGATCTCTCGCTTGAAGTCAGCATAAGTGTTGAGGGTATGTGTGTCTTGTTCAATGTCTTGGCAACGCCTACGCCACCATAACATTGTAATATCATTTAAATGCATAACGGTCATATGTACCTGAGTTTGGTCATCATGGATGCCAATTATAGAGAAATATTGGTCAAGTTGCCACAAGAAGTTTTCAAGCTCTCAAACATCCCAAGCACCCAAGTATGGTGTCAGTTGTCGCATATTGATGTGTGTGGTTGGAGTAGATGAGACACTAGCAGAACTGGCCATTTCCATTTTTACGAGTGTCAACACATCCCTCATCTCATTTAATTGTGCTTGGAAAATGTCTACGATGCCTTGAAGGCTGATTTGGGAGGAATTGGATCTTTTTGAGGGCTGCATTGTGAATATTACAAGGTGTCGTGGATCCCTTTGAGGGCTCCATTGAAGCAGCTTTCTAGCTCCACAACAACATTCTCAATAGCCTCCATGTTGAGGTGGAGTTCATCAACCAGGTCTCGGGTCTAACCTATGGTTGCCTTGCAATGCAAGACACGCATGTCCATGTTTGTCAGTTGATCAATGGACTTGTCCCACTTGCTTGTATTAGTTGTGTGGCCCTTAAGGGTTTGATTTTTTGAGGGTTCGTTGATTGGTGCCTTGTTAGTGTTGTGGGCGTGAGACAACCCGTGTAGTATGTCATTGGTGATGTCGCGATTGCTCTTCATTGCTCGTATTGAATGTGGGTTTATTGATAGGGTCCAATGGGTGGAGGAGCTCGACAGCCAAATGTGTTGAGTAAACCTAACTGACAAGCAACAAGACAAAAAAAAGGTAATAAGATTAGGCACAAATTAGTTAAAAGACACTTTATATTGCATTAAATGATGACAAGTATAAAAACAAAAATTTGTATTGAAAAGACCTTGTGCTAAACTTTTATATGATATTGGCACCATCAACTACCTACCTCCCATAAAAAATAGTTTATAAATCATAATTCTGAAAAGTCATATTAATAATTAAAATAATGCATAATGCGATTGAAATTCCCCTCGTAGAAAAATCAAAACACATATATTACCCCACCCAAGACATAGAACGACACTTATGGCACTTATGGCACGATGAAGTTTTTATTTATACCAATCATGCATTGGGAACGGTGGGTGGTTAGATACATAAATCAGTCATTGTGGTTTTATTTGTGGGAGACAACATTTCATTGAACCAAAAGTTCTTTCTTAATAAATAGTTACGGGACAAAAAGGAGGTATTAGATGATTACTTAAAGTTTTTCTTTTTTCTTTTGTTTCGGCAGATGATTACGTAAAGCTCATACGATCAAAACTTCGGAGCTGTTTATAGTTTTATACTTTTAAAGGGTATCAGGGAAGTGATGGTGATGTGGCTTAATGTGGTAAATAATGGACAAAGTACAACACACACCCTTAAACGGTGGCGATGAGGATGATTGAGAAAAAAAGCGGAGAAGTGCAGATGCACACGATGCAGAATTTTGAATTCCAGCCCCTCTCTATTATTAGTCGTCTTCCCCTATAAACCATATTGATGGAGGGCTATAAAATTCTGATATGAGCTGATTGGTCATTCTCCCGAAAAAAAGTGGTACAGATTGAATATGGGTAAATTGCAATTGACGGTTGTATACATGTAGGACTACCAAATACCAACTATTCGGGAAAATTACTAAAAGAAGAAGAAAGGGTCCAGCACGGGGAATGAATGAATTTTCTCCGGATCCCAGAAATCTAAATAGATGACTAACCCGGTTCTGCGTGCCAATTGCCAAATTTGCTAGTCCACTCCAAAATATTCATCAGCGAGATGCCTCCTCTGGTTTCATGCCAGATTGCCGAATGACACACCACTACAACGCAAACACAAACAACAAAGAAGAAGACGACACCCACACAACTGAAAAGAAAAACACCAACCGACAACAAAAACTAAAGTTGTTTAACTTCTCATGCACGTCCTTAATCTCTCATTTACTCAGTATATTTATATATTTTATGGTTTTTTCTTTTGATGGGGCGTTTATTCGGTATTCACTACCATCTTTTAACGAATTCTTACTGAAAGTTGTGATCAGGATCAGGAGAATTCCAAAAACTAAGCATGTGGATGATGGGCGGCAAAGAGCAAAGAGATGTGACCGGTTCTGAGTCCGGACCATAATGTGTCCACCCAAGCCATTTCCCCCACTTATTCGGAGATTACAACCCCCCAAGTCCATATCTATACAGTTGGCTTTGGCTACAAGAACAAATTTACGATAACAAGGCCTCGCTGTAAACAAATGTGAGATGCCTTCTTTTCGAGCTCGATAACGATATTCCATCTTTTTTCATGTATTTCTAATTTCAATTAATATGGTTCCCCTTCCCCCACAGAAGAAGGAATAGTTTTAAGGATTGCCCATTTTAGATCAAACGACAATGGCGAACCCACGAGTCTCCAGTCGTGGTTTCACACTTACACGGTTTTACCAAAAAAGTGTCTCTAGTCGTGTTTTAATCCATCCAATATGCGTTCCAAGACCAAAACAGACGTCCCAGATGACCAGATCAGTGTTTGTGCACTTTTGAAGTTTGAATGCGATGGTTTTATATGGATTTTGCTTGACGGGTTCATTCATTAAAAAGTTCAATACTTCTGATAAATAGTTGGTGTTTTGGGCAAAATCATCCATGATTCCTGTGGCGCTAATGTAATAACCCTTTTTGCCAGGCCTAAATCTTTGTCATTTTGATTAGTTTGGAGACCCAATTCTGTCATTATCCCTTCACATCTTCTAGTTCTATCCGTTTGGGCCCCACGAAACCTGCACTTTTTCCTATCCCTTTTTGCAGATGAGGGTCCTCCATGGAATCCCAATTCGAACCTCTTCACTGCCCGAATCTATCTTTACGAACCCTCTTTTCGCTTGTTTCCTCTGTGCCTAGATATTTACTGTTTATGATCTCCTCGGTTTCTGTGGAACTCCGTGCGTTCTTCTTGTTTAGTTGTTTTATCTTCCAGTTGCAGGGAAAATACTAGCTTTGTTCAGGTTGGTTGATTTGGGGTTCTTGTGAAACTCTCGACTTTTCAACTAAAAGACTCGACTTTGCCGTCTTGGTCTGTGAGATTTTCGGTTTTGGCGATTTGGGTTTTTTTTTGGTTCTAGGTTTGCTATATGGGTTTTCGTTGTCATCTTGATCCCAAATTTTGGTCTTTCGAGTGGATTTTGAGTTGAAGGAGTAGAGGTTGAAGGAGGATGAAAGGGGGGAAAGATGAGGAGAAGATCATGGGCCCCTTGTTTCCTAGGCTCCATGTTAACGATGCAGATAAAGGAGGTCCAAGGGCACCGCCAAGGAATAAGATGGCCCTCTATGAACAACTCAGTATCCCTTCTCAGAGGTTCAATTCTGGATTGGCGCCGACCTTACCTCTTCCGCCTAACAACGCCAGCAATTTGGTTCCTTCGACCTCGTCGAGCCAGGTCAGTTTGGGAATTATGTTCAAGTTTGTTATGAAGTGCTGAAGCCTTTTCTTTTCTTTTCTTTTCTTTTTTCTTGTTTTTGTCTCTGGGGATAATTGAGGGATATAATGTTCGATTGCATCACTGGTTTCGTGAGTAAAATGCCATTTTTTTTATTATTGTGTTGTGATTTGATGTCCACCTTAGATTTTGATCACAATTACCTCCTCAATATACATGATTCAGTTCATTTTCCTTCCTTTCCCCCCTTTTTTATTGAATGTATTATTTATACGTGTCGTTTTTTGAAGAAAAGTGTTCATCTAATTGATTTCGATTTGAATTACCTGACATTCTTGAACACTTGGTTTTGGAAAAATTAAAAAGTCCTTGGGTTTAGGTTCGACATTTCCTTCATTTGTTCCTCCCTCTTTAGCGTTGGTTTTCAAATAAAAGAGGGCTTTTCAGTTAGATACAGTAATGTATTTATCCTGTCCAGACGCTCTTGATATGTTGCTGCCCATAAAGCTTCACAGGTCTTTAGCTTGCAGTCGTTATTCTATTTAGCGGATTCTTATTTTGATCACTTAAAATAGAGAACCTTTCCATTCAGTTATGTTAGCTCATCTAGTGAGCTTCGCTTAATGACCTAGAAATCTTTCATTTGGAAAATTAACTTGGTGCTCAAAATGAATCTTTAATTTCCTTTCCCCACCCATACACGAAAACAATTTGGGTCCAATATTAAACGCCCCCCCGCCCCCCCCCCCCCCCCCCCCCCCAAAAAAAAAAAATAATAATAATAAATAAATAAATAAAATTGGGCCCAAAAAAGCCTTGCTGTATGTGCAAAGTAAGCCGCCTTGTATTTAGAAAAGCAAAACATTGAATGGCTAATATGAGTTATGAAAACTACTAATACAAAAGTGGGAAATATAGCTTATACTTATTATGGGATTAAAATGTGGCCAATCCGGTGGGTCCCTTTTGTGGAAAACTTTTCCTATATTTTAGCATCATAACCTTTTTGTCTTTTGAAACTTTATAAATTGCATCATAGTTATCCACTATAAAATGTGTAACAGAAGGGTGAAGTTTTTAAAACTTAAAGGGAAGGATGAGAAAACATTAAGATTAGTATTATTTAATGTGCTATTTACCTGGAGGGAAATTTGTTATATGAACTTAGAGAGCTTCCCTAGATGACCCTGGATCTTTCATATTATTTGATGTGTATTTTACCATGTGATTTTTGGATATAGGGCGGGGCTCATGAAAGAAGTGTGTTTTCTCAAATTTACGTTTCTCCTCCCACACCTCATTCGCGTTCTTCTGATGGAGCAAACTTGAATGGGACAGTGGCAGAATGTGATCGAAAATCCACAAAGAATGCAAATTATCGAATTTCAAATGCTACTAGAAATTTGTTATCAACTAATGACTGCAATTCATGTCACCGACCTGACTTCTCCAACTTGAAAAACTATTGTGGAGACAAGCTTGAAGATGAGGATGATCTTAGGGTTCCTACCTACATTCACTCAGGAGTTGCTTCTTGCTCTAATAAGGATCTTCCTAACCCAAATGGGGAAAGATGTACTCCATTGAGTCCAACTCATCCAAGCCCTTCTAAACTTGCACCAGGGAACAGACCACTGAAAGCTTTAGCAGCTACTGGAAGCTCATCGATGCAACCACAGAGCACGTGTGATAAACAACAGAAAACTAGCACAAGAGATATGAAGTCAAGAGTACATGTACGAAACCAAAATGAAGAGAACCTGAAAGAGTGTGTGACAAGTAGAGGCAGTGCAGAAAAGGATGCAATCCATTCATCAACAGGAGAAAAAAATGCTGAGTCCTTGAACCGTGCCATTGCATCTGAAAATCAAATACTCAAAAGTAGTCAGGCAGATGATTTCAGAGGATCAAGCAATAATGTTTCAAGGGCATATGAAGAACAAAGATCTATTTTGTTGCCTGAAAACTGTGTCAGTGGTGATGCTGTTTTAGTTGAGCTTGTCGGGGTGGAAAAGGGAAACATTTCAAGGGAGAAAGCTGTACCATTCTCCAGAGCATCACCTGGAAATAGCGATAGAAGCCCTAAGAGGGCTGAAAATGATAGGGACTACCATGAAGATATGGCACACGAATCATTGCAGGTGGGAGATGCAGACAAAAACGATGATGCCTCTGAAACCTCCATGGTAGATTCTATATCAGGCTTGGACATATCTCCTGATGATGTTGTAGGAGTAATAGGGCCGAAACATTTCTGGAAAGCAAGGAGGGCAATTGTCAAGTAAGTACTTGTTGCCCGTCTTTTTTTTTTTTGGATAGATGTTAGCCATCAGTTGTTAGAACTTTCCATATATATTAGCAGTATCAAAATTATGGTTTCCTGTCTCTTTGTATGTTCTTGTGTGTGATCACAAGCCAAGTTCACATTGCATCTTGACTATTTATTATCATCTTCTAATCATGCAGAGTAATGGGCATCGAATTGTATGTTAATCTTGACATTTAATTATCTGATTTCCAATCTTTACTATTAAGCTGGCTGAAACAGAAAAATGATTATCAAGAATGGTATTTGGCATTCAGTTGCTTGTGCAAAGAGTGCCATATCAGCATGACTTGAGTCTTTTTCTACAGATGGCATTATTAAAGGTTGGCAGGTTGTTGCTTGTTCTTCTTCAGCTAGGATCACAAATCATGCTTCTTATGTATCCATTTGGCTCAATTAGATCAAGTTAATTGCTGATGGATGTAGTTTAGGCAACCCAAGCCCTTTAAGCAAAGATGGTGTTTTCAGGAAAAGCCATGGAAATATTTAGGCTATCTTTTCTGTACTACTAGCAGTTTTGCATGGCTTGAGATTGGATAAAGCTCTCAAGAGAAGGAAGACAATTGTCTAGGGAATTGCATGGACACAGAGATCAACCAATAGTCTAGGTGATACATTAGCTAGGCAGGGAGTGAACAGAATTATAATAGGAGAGTAGGAGTTGAATGTAGTAAGCAAGGAGGTATCTAAGGTTAGGTAGTCTAGCCTAATATTAAAACAGGGAGTGTTTGGCATTTTTTTTTTTTTTTTTGTAATCCATTCTCTTGATATGATTAATAAAATTTTTGGTTACCAATCAAAAGAAAAGGGAAAAGAGAGTATAAATGGTACAAGAAAACAGTTGCTAAGCTACTAGCTGCCAATGTTAAGGTCTGAAATACACAATTTCCTTAAAATGGTAGAACTTTAGTGAGTGTATTAGCATAAGTGGGCTAGTTTGGGAGAAAATGTGCTAACCTAGTGAAACATCCAACTCTTCATTTTGGTGGTTAAGAATCCTTCTTTTGTCTCTTAATCTTCGGTACTTGGCTTTGTTTGAGGTTATTGGCAATTTGGCATGCTATTGGTGGTTATATTACTTCCAATTCTAGGCATCAGGGAGGTGCCATTGATGCAACTCATATTTTGTGAGATCCAGGCATATCAATTGGATACCCAAGTTGCTGTGTATAGGCTTTAGCGGAGAAGGCTTCTTGTTGCCATCAGAGGAAGGTCCTTTTGTTGGTGAATAGTTGATGATCAATGCTTCACTTTCTTTGTGTGAATGCAGAGAAGAGGTGCAGAATTGAAATGGCTTCAATTGCTTTGACAGGTGGGTCCCATGTGATTGCATGGTTCTGAATTCAGAGTCCATATTTAGAGGGGGTACGGTGCTAGACATCTCAAGAATATGGAGATCTTTGGATGCCCTTTCACGACATGTGATAAAAGGGTACTATGCACATGGACTTGATCCTCAGGTTGATTGCCAAGAGACTTTAATTGGGAGAGTTAGTGTTTTGTTGTGATAGATAGATTTTGCTTATGTAGTTGGTATGTATCTGCAGTTGGTGGTGCCCCTTTAGGGATTCAAGATGATTATAAAAATTCATAAAAAGAAAATAGAAGAAGATAAAATCATATATAAATACCCTGATCTACCTACCTTTGATACAAAGCTAAGAAAACCTACCTTTGATACAAAGCTAAGAAAACCCCTTCTCTCCCATCCCTTTACCATTCAACTTGCTAAAATGACAAAATAACCACTTACCTTCCTTAATATTTCTTAAAATTCCAATTTACACTCCCCACCTTCTTATAGAAGTTTTTCCTGGACTACATATTGGATTTGGGACTAGTTACTTCTCTCCTCTTCTAGCTTCATAAATATTTTGATGGTATTCTTTTCACCTCCTAAGGACACCCCCAATTTCTCATCACCTCTATTTCTTTTTGAATAACCCTGTTCAGATCTAATTTCCTATTTACCTCAAACACTCCAATTAGTTTAATATCATCTCCAATCTCCATTGTCTCCTTCACCACTCTATCCTCTTCCTCTATGCAATCTATAATTGAAACATCCATAAACTCATATCAAGATGCATTCTATACTTTGATATTTTTGGAAACATTTCCCACAATCAGTTCCTGAGAACATTAGAGTACAGTGGAAAGAAGATCAACCAATGGATTAGCTGATGCTTTAGCTAAACAAGGCGTTAACAAGAAACTTTTGTTTTGGGCTCACTTGTAATCTTTCTCAGTTTCCTGGGAGGGTGTGTTTCACACCTCTCAGTGTTTATTTATACTTGTTCTGTCCTTTAATACTTTTAATAAGTTTTCTATTACTTATGAAGAAAAAAGGAAGAATCCATGGCATTATTTTGACCACTACCACTAGCACTCCTTTTTACTTCTCCCGCCTCTTTCTTACCAGAATAAGCAACATCCTTCTTTCTACTTAGACAACAATTATCACCACCCCCTTCTCCCTAATAAGTCCCTATTTTATTTTTGACATAAACCTCTTTTTGACTGCTTGTCAAGGACCCATTAGTGCACAAAACATTCTAACTTGTGTGTACATGTGCAATTGGAATGTCAGATGTGGTGATTCTTGTTGCTAACACCGCTGACCGCTCCTCTTATGTTCCATTGATCTACAAGGACCGGGCCTACAAAGATCCCTATTCAAGCATGATTCCAAATGAATTTACCCCTTTATCTTTTTATCCTTTATCTTATGTGGGGTGTGGGAGGGTGTTTTAGGACACAAGGAGGCACCTAGAGATGCTTCTCTCCCTTGACCCTCCGATACATCCCTACACTAAAAAAAAAAATAAAAGGCAGCTAAAGATACAGGCCGATACACCCCATCTGGCATATTGGCCTGTATTGATATTTTGATCCTTGCTTCAAGGTTGGCTTGCCTGAGGACAATGCTGCTGGCTTTGTCAGTTCTTTTCCTAGCCGGCTTGACTAGACAATCCATCTATCTGTGGTTGCTGTAAATAGAGTGTTCAACCAGATGTAGGATGGGTATATGAAGATTAGACCAATATTTTAAAAACCAATCCCGAGGTTGACCTCATTTTTTGTTTTGGTGAATGGTTCACCAGTTTGACCATTCAAATTGAATGGGTCAAACCATGAAAGTGAGGTTTATCTTTAGATAGGAATACCAGTTTACATTTGGTCCTCAGCCCTTAGATATCATAGGAATAAAGAAGAATGTTACCATTGTCGTAGATGTCACAATAAATGTTTCTCTTTTCCATGCTGTAAGGGTGACCGGGGTTCAAATCTTGGAAATAGCCTCCCTGTATGTGCAGACCCTAAATGGTTTGAACAGTTTGCCGGTTAATTGTCCAGGTCAATGGATTTTGACTAAAACCCAAGGTTCAAAATACCAATAGGCGTATTGGCTGTATCTTGGCTCACTTTTTTTTTTCAAACTGGTTCAGAGAGGTCGGTTTGAGGCCCGTCTGCCCCCTGAACCAGGTTGGACCCTGAAACACCCCCTGTAGGGGTGTATCTGGAGGCCATTGATATGATACGTACCGGACGATACAGCCCGACATGTATCAAAATTTTGAACCTTTCTAAAATAAACATTCTTTTACTATTTATAGTTTGGGGTAAAGTGGACCTGGAATCCTAGCCAAGTGATGGGTTGACTAGTCTAACCAGCCAGGTCTATGTAGGAATGGCAATGGGGTGTGGCACCCCCTCTCCATCTCCGCTCCATAGCCAAAATCCCCTACCTAGTTCCCATCCCATCCTTGGCGGCAAGGCGGGTTTGGGGCAAGGCATTCTTCCCCATTAGGGACAAGGAATCCCTGAATTTCTCTTGCCCCCAAGGAAACTACCTAAAAATACATCAAATTTGAGGGGTATTTTAGAAATAGGGTTATGAAAATTTGGGGGTATTTTAGAAATGTGATTATGGGATCCTTGGTTTTTTTGAATTTGGGGGAATTAAAGGGTATTTTAAAAATTAATATAAAACCTAGGAATATTTTAATAAATTTCCACTGGGTTCGGGGAATTATATGCAAACCCCATTCCCACCCAGTCACCATTTAAGATCGAGGAAAATCTGCCCCGTTCAGGGCAGGGCGGGGTGTTGCCCCAGCTTTATGGGGAAAATTGCCGTCCTAGGATGTATGTAATTTTATGGGGAAAAGGTGGTTCCCAAAGAATCAAAGGCTTATTATGTGGCTTGTGAGAGTTGATTGGGAGCATGTAATTTTGATGTTGTTCTTGGGGGTGAGAGCTCTTTGCCTTTTTGTTTTTTGATAAACAGAGCCCTTTGCCAATTGCCTCTTTCATGATGGTGCCTAGCTATGTTAAATGGTACAGCAAGGACATGGTTCTGATGGGGTATCTGTCACAGAATTTAGATTAAAAACTAGTAGTAGTATGATGTAGTATGCTATGTATTTATCAAAACCAGTGAAGAAAGAGGCTATGGTGTAGGTGAGGTGATTCTGTGCGAGCAAGTGAAGCAAATAAGGTGTAGTTGTATGGATTATTAACTTTTAATTTTCTTTTCTGTTTTTCTTTGGGTTTAATGCATCATGGTCAATTCTAGATTGCTTACTTTGGAGCCTAAGTTTCATGTGCTGGGACCCTGAGTTATTGGTGCAGTGCTTTATTTTGTGCTCAACATTATTTACCTGTCTTAGGCGATTTCTCTATCTAAGATGAATCCCTTTTTGAACTATCAAAATGTTGGAACTTTGCCACCTTGCAACCTTCCAGTTAGACTCTGACAAAATGCTCCTAAGTTTTTAATCCTTTTGAAATCTATGAAGCTGATTCTTATTCATCCTTAAGGTTAGGGTATCTATTGTTTGTGGTTGGCGGATCACTTTTTCATACTCCAGCAGATGTATGAAACAAGATATCCGCATTTTAAATTATCATATGGAGCTTGGATTTGGTCCACAGTTCACACATATCTTGAGTTGCCAAGTTCAAACCATGGTGGGTGAAAAGCTAAAAGATAAGAGCGATGCTCAGACACTTGAAGATACTCTGGGCATGAAACTTGTTCTTTTCAATTTCTTTGTTTGCATAGACCAAATGTAACAACTTAGTTTCCTGTAACCATGAACTCATAAGTGACGTTATACCTGGAATTACGGTGTTTTTTCCTTTATGCTTGTGGTGAGGGGTATGCAGGCAGTTTTAGGAACCTTAATATCACCTTGTCTCTTGAGTGCCCAATGTGCTGGGGTCTATTTTCAAAGTCATTTTACCATAGTAGTTATTCATCACTTTGACTGTTAATTGTATGATTCACCTTGGAATGAGACTGTTTTCTGCCTGGATTTCATAGATACAAGTTTTTCATCAAGCTCTAGGAATGGTAGTGCACTCAGTTTATGGAAGTTTCCACCAAAGATGTAGTCTATTGTGTAATTGACTAAAGAAATGCTTATTTATGTTGATGTATCTAGAAGACTAGGTGGAGAGTGCTATTTGATGTTACTGCAACTAGTACCGGCTTATGTATCATCCTAATTTTTTGAGTAGTAGGATACCTGTATATTCTCCTTATATTATGCAATTAAATAATTGTTAATGATTAAAAAAAATCCTTTGCACTAGAAAAGGCAATGTGCTTGTTAATTTCTCCACTTTACACTTAGAGGTTATTCTTATTGTATACGGGTCATATGAGTTTCACTTCTCATCCTATCTAGCTTGATGGGTACAAGTGCATGGAATTCATTATATCAACTTTGATCTAGATTATTAATCCTTTCTTGTTTATCCTTGCAGCCAACAAAAGGTGTTTGCGGTGCAGGTATTTGAATTGCATAGATTGATAAAGGTAAGTTAGTAGAGACCTGGTTAAAAAGGTATCACTTTTATGAACTGAGATTTGAAGTCAATTATATTCTCTGTTTTCAATTAAGTACAGTAAAACCCTTGTATTCAAACAGGTTCAAAGATTGATTGCTGGATCACCACATCTATTGTTTGACAATAATCCTTCTCTAGGCAAGCCTTCTTTAAAGGTATCCCCTGCAAAGAAGCTGACTTCTGAGTATGCTTTAAAATCACCACCAGGTGGTGTTAAGCACAAAAATGATGCTCAGAAGCCAAAGCAGGATGCTGAATGTGCTGCTGAGAATACAGTTGGGGAGCCCACTCTTCCATCTCTAAGCACTGGTGTCAACAAGGGACTTGTTAGTCAAAATTCTAGCCATGGACATCATTCTGGAAATCCACCATCAGCACCTATGAATACTGATAATAAAGCAGGTCCTTGGTGTTTTCATCCACCGCCAGGAAATCAGTGGTTGGTTCCAATAATGTCACCTTCTGAAGGACTAATTTACAAACCGTTTGTGGGACCTTGTCCACCAACTGCAGGCTTCATGGCACCAGTTTATGGAGGCCGTGGGCCTCTGAGTCTACCCCCAATGGCAGGAGACTTTATGAATACAGCCTATGGCGTACCAGCCTCTCATCAACAAGGGATTGGTGTTATTCCTGGTGCACCTCCAGTTGGTCAAACATACTTTCCCCCATATGGTGTGCCAGTCCTGAGCCCTGGTATCTCTGCCTCAGCTGTAAAGCAGAGAAACCCAATGGCTGGTTCTCATCCAAATGGACATTCTGAAAGGTTATCAACAGGGGATGTGAACTTCAAGATGCACTATCAGAGCTCGTATAACAATTCAAACCAGAAGAGTGAAACTATCTCATGCCATATTTGGAAATTTCAGACATCGAAAGATAGTGAACTCCAAGGGAGTACTGCAAGCAGTCCCTGTGAGAGGACTCAGGGTTCTGGGTCAGGTAATGTTGCTGAAGGAAGAGATGCACTTCCTCTTTTTCCTATGGCTCCAGCAGTGCAGGTCCAGGACCAAGTACCCAAGAGCCACAGTAGTGGCCAACAGACACGAGTGATCAAGGTTGTGCCCCACAATCGTAGATCTGCAACTGAGTCAGCAGTACGCATTTTCCAGTCCATACAAAAAGAGAGGCAGCAATATGATTCAGTTTGACTTGTAGTCTGATGATCTTCACCATAAACTCCACTGCTGATTGGTGGGTGGCAAATGATCTGGGAATCATCAGAACTTGCATTTTGTGCTTTGTCCTACATTTTTTACTTGGGTGTTCCGTAGGTTACTATATGCTATGTACATGTAAATATATTTATCGAAGATGACAGGGAAGAGAAAATTGATACTGTATGTTTTTATTCCTTTTCAATTCACAAGTTTTTGGTACAATAACTACAAGGTGAAGCCAAGTTTTGCACCAAGTGGAACAATTATTTATGAGAGGTCAGCAGTTCTTCCTGGGCTTGCTCTTAATCGGAGATAAAGTTCTGGTTGCGTTTCCCTTTTTCTTTTGGTTTTGTATGGCCTTTTACCCTTTGTGTTCCTATTTGATTTATATATATTTTGTTGCTCAGCGTTACTACAGCAACAAAAATAGGGTGCGAGGGAAATTTGTTCTGGTGCTGCCACAGAAACATGGCTTATAGGGAAATTATTAGCCGGGATGCAATAGCAGAGACGGGTTTACAGGTGAAGTTCTTTACAGTTAATTAGTATACAAGTTCCCATTTATTGGAGTGGTGGGGCATATTTCTTTCTTATATACTCTTGCCATCTTGTCAATGCCATTAGAGGAGAATTTTTTTACGTACTTGATGATTATACTGGTTTTGTGTCTTCGGTACTTGGTCAACCTGAGTAGCACTGTCAGCTAAACTGCTAAACCAGTGTGGATGGAGCAGAGCCCGTATCCTAGAAGCTAATCTTTTGTTTGGATCCATCACTTCCCACTTTCTTCTGCAACACCAGCGACAGGATAATGAGGCAAGATTGCATTGATCTGAAGCTGGGTGTTAATTGATTCCACAGACCGCCTAGGGGCAGTTGTTTGGTTCACCTTTCTTCTTTTGGTAATGGTGAATTGGTGACTGTTAAAATGGGGCTGGTAGAGTAGTCATAGAGTAGTAGGTTCTTTGATTATTTTGTGATTTGCAATCCTACATCATCCCACATGAAAGATGGTTAGTAACTAAACCTGGAATATATTTGGTTTTATCACTTTCTTAAAGATCAAATTTTTTGCTTGTACATGAAAGGAAACTTTGTATTATCCTAAGGTTTCATTTACCCCCCCCACCACACACACACACAAATTTTAATGGAAAATGAACGGGGCCTAAAAAATAATTGTGACGGTTACCTCGCATTGCTCTCCACCCTAGCTGGTAAAACCTGCACAATAAATCAAAAGAATAATAAGAACTTTACGTAGTTTACTTATTTTTCATTGGCTTGCATCCCACAAGGTGTACTTATAAATCAAGTTTAAGGTTTTCACATTTATTTATATACATAAAGCAAGGTTGTCCCTGTCATCATGTCTCTCCTTGCTCCAAATCCCTTCCTAATTTTTAATTCCACATAATTGATCATTAAACCAATAAGGAAATGGCATATATTAAATTATACCTAACAACTAAATAGTCAAGAGAGATTTGCTTTTCTAATGTCTAGCCAAGTGGCATTACTATCCTTCACTTTCTCCTAATTATCTCTAACTCTTATTTATCTATTCCCCTACTTTTCCAAATAGCACCACTACCCCCCACTTTTTCATAAATTATTTCTAATTCATATTTATTCTCTCCCCCACTTTTTATCTATATCTATCTAAAGAAAGTTTGAATTAACAAATTTAAGAATTATTTATGTGTTATAAATAAATTATATAATAACTTCAAAATATTTATTAAAAACACAACAAAGATTATAATATATTTAATACTATTCATATTATTAATAATTTCATACTTTACAAAATTCATCAAAAAGTTATGCACTAATGATATAAATTATAATTTTATGGATTATTCAATTTAAATGTTATACAAATGGTAAAAATTTAACATTAAAAAATAAAATATCATTTGAATATTTCAATAACTAAATATCTTAAATAACAAAATATTAGGAATAGCTAAATAAATATATAACAAAATATTTATAATTATTTAATAATTTTAAAATAAAGAAAACTCAAATAGCAAATAATTTTAAATATTTTACTTATTATTAACATATTTAAATTACTAATTATTTTAAATAACGAAATATTTGAATAACTAAATAATATAGTAAACTAATTTCTCTTATATTTAAATTACTTTCAAAAACTTTACTAATAATAATTTTAAAATATTAATCTATATTTATTATACATTTATATATACTGAAATTAATATTTAATGTATTTTCAGTGATTATTCATTGTTTTTTGTGATAAAAATATTTTCAATAATTAAGTATAAATATATTTTTGCCTTGTTATTTAACAGAAAATTTTCAATAATTATGGGAGATTAAACTATTGCTATTTAACTTTTTAAATTCAATTTATTGTATTTTTTATAAATTTATTTTTAGTAATTATGTATTTTTGTTATAATTTGTTGATTAATATTTATTAGAGATTAAACTATTATGAGGTTACCCTGTTTATTTACTAATTTAATATATTTTTAGTATTTATTATATTTTCATTATAAATTTATTTTCAATAATTGTGTATTTTTGCTATAAAATTTCAATAATTATTGGAGATTAAACTATTGTTATTTATTAGAGATTAGACTATTAATTTCACTGAAATTAGGAATGTTCACGAGTTGGTTCGGTTCAATTGTAGGTTGTTTGGCCAACCAAATCAACCTGATCAAGTTGGGGAATTGGTTATTCGAAATTGACTGACTATTAGTAAAAACCGGGCAACTTAGGTTGTATTGGTTTGGGTCAATTTTTAGTTTGGTTGATTGGTTCAAAAGATTTAAACTTAAAAATTAAATTAAAAATTAAAAATTGTAGTGGTATTATTATAAAATAAATAAAAAAAATAAATTTATGATATGAAATATTTTAGAATAAGGAATATGGGAATTTTCCCACTTTCTTGTATTAAAAAAAAGTATTTAATCAATTAGTTTGGTTTTGGCCAGTTTACAAATGGCCAAATTGAAATTGATCCAACTTGGTCGGGTTGAGAAATTGTTGAACTAAAGCCAATAAAAAATACTAGAAACTAACCAACTCAAGTCGAGTTGATCTATTTCATCGGTTTGATGAACAACCCTAACTGAAATTAATTATTATTATTTTTATATTGTAAAAATATTATTAAAAATAATATATAAAATATAAATAATTATTAATTATTTAAAAAGTTAAAATATAAAACAATTATATATTCTTATATGTTTCTATTGTTTAGCTTTCAATTAACAGACCCTGCTAGTATGTCATATAGCTGATATTGTGACCATTAGCTGAGAAATGACCACCAAGATCCAATGATGACCAACTACCCAGGTATGGTAACTGTGTACAAGGGAATAAAGCCTAATTTTGAGTTCATTTGTGAAGGAAATGCTTCATAGTCGATGTGTATTTTTATCAACCAATAAAACATTAAAGAATTACAAGTAATAATGGACGTTATGCAGTTGTGTGCAACTGTATCATTCTCTAACTTACAGTCAATGATATCAACGAACCGTGTTTGATTGGTACCCATATAAATATTTATTGAGCTGAGAAGGCCAAAATGATGCTTGTGAGCCAATTGGAACAGGAAAAATCCCTAACATCGACAGAAACAGGTTGAATTATTTAGGTACCTTCGCAGATTGAACCTCTTAAGAAACCTTGCGTATAAATGTAGTTGAATCATGAATGTGGGTCAGAGCTATGGAGATTCTCCTTTTCCTTCATGGGGCAGAATTATGGAGTTAGAAAAGTGGGGGTTTCAGCTGTTAGAGGATGCTTATTTACAAACAGGACAGGTCCATTCACACCTCTAGCCATGAAATACAGCCTAAGAACCTCTACACTGATGTGGTGTGGGTTTACAAGAAAAGAAGCAGTGAGTCCAACCTTGCTAGAGACTAGAGAGTTGAGTTGAGAGATCATCAATAAAAGTAATGGGCCAATAACCCCAAATACATAGTCATGGACATTTAAAGCTTCGACCAGGCCCGCCAAAGTAGAGCGTGGGTTCAGTATCTTCAATCCAGCTAAATGCATTATAACAATTATATTCATCTGCCAAAGGATAGACCCATGAAGGGTACTTCCAGGTGACAGAGTAGTCAAGGATCCGAATGTGCCCAATGTAACACGCAGACCCATACATAAATGTAGGGAATTCTCCACTCCCCATGGCTGTGCTTGTGTGAGGAATTTTCCTTACGTTGGTGCTGTAGACTTGGCCTCCCCATTCAACAGATGATGCAATATGACTTAATCCACTGAATATGTCTGGTGGCCAGTATCCTATTTTGATATCATTTCCCATTTGCAACCACCAGTTCCTAGTGTATGGATCCTACATCACAAGAATGTTGCAGAGTAAGATCAGATCATGTGAGCTAGAAAAAATCTAGAAAAAGAAGAAATCAAATCTTGCAAATCTCGACCACCCAATAAATTAGCCTTTTAGAGTTGTTTGGGCCCCACCAACTGGGTGGTCCAGATTTGAAGAAAAAGAAAAAGGCGCACCCCTTATATCAAATAACAAACAACATCTTACCTTGAAGATGGTGAGTGCAATATGATATTGGGGACCAGCAGTAACTGAAATAGGTTCAATGGCGGAACCAAGGGCTATTTCATTGCTGGTTTGAACAAAACCAGGGCAAAGAAGGTCGAAGCAACCTGTCTTCTTTGAAGCATCCGCCTACAACACAAGGAGAACAAAGGAAAATCATCTTCTACTTACAAATCCCAATAACTAGCTAGCTAAGCAATCAGTCTATTTGCACTTCAAGGATCCCTCGTTTTTTCGGTTTTGAGAGAGAGACCAAGAAACCCATATTCTTTTTTCAGATTTATATAGGGTCTACAGAAGATTTGTTTTTTTAAGTATCACCTAATGCTTAGGTAAGTGATACCTATATCTCAGGTGGATAAGTAATTTTCCCATATGGGAGAAGTGGCCAACATTTAGATAGGTCAAAATTATCACTTTATAGCTAAAATGGTCATTGTCTTCTTTATCTAAAAAATTAGAAAAACATGAATAAATACACTTATCAGAATAAATGTTTCCTGGATATGTATATTTATCTGAATAAATAACTTACCAAAAAGCCAACAAGGCCCAAAGGGTAAAATACTAATACATAGAAAACTAGTCAAGTTGACACAACTGGGTCTAGACCATTCCAGAAACACCAACCTATTTATATAACATGCACCGGGAAGAACTAGAAACTTACAGTCCAATAAGAAAAGAATCGAGTCCGCCTGTCTCCATAGACACCTGGGTTTACCTAAATGAAGAAAAAATAAACATTATAATAAGATGCTAGGACGATTAACATTTTAATGGAAAAGTAATAGAGAAGGGCCCTGTTTGGCGGGGGCTGGAATTGTAATATTGCTATTTGCTATGAAAAAAAGACAATGATTTTTTAATAAGAAATTTGTATTTATAAGTACCAAAGTATTGAAGCTCATATAAAGACTTAAAAGAGATCATCATGTGTTCCTTTTTTAAATATTGTTTCAACAAAGCGTCTCATATAAAACAATTAATATGATCATACCTATCCTTTGTTTTACATCGAGAACTCCCAATTGACCTAGACAGTAGGACCGTTCGGCCCGAGAACCGTCCTGACAACCAGTTCTGTTTTACCCCAAACCTAATCCTTAGCAAAAAATCATTGAATCAATCAATGACCCATTGACCCGGGCAGTTGACCCGTTCAATGGTTTTTGGCCATTTTTTTTAATTTTTATTGTTAGAATGGGCCATGCGTTCGAACTAGTGGCCAGAACGGTTCTGTTACTAGGTCATTTTTTCTAAATGTCAACAATTAGACGAAATAACTTTGTAGTCATAACCATGGGAAGGGTGGACATTGCAAGGGATTTCAAAACCTTGAAAGATAAATCCAAAGTGACCTTAAACATAGAAAAAATTGGCAATAAATCTATCAAATTGGAAAACCCAAAGGAAAAAAAATCAAAAAATCGAGTCCAAAGTTCTGCTTTGAAACAGAGCTATTATACATGCAATCAAAGAAAGAGACAAAGCAGATCGTCTTATAAGAAAATAAAAAAAATACTGCATAAGAAAACCCAAAGAAAAAACAAAAGGGAAGAAATAAAATGGTGTCAAACCCTAGACTGTTTTGGAGGATCTTGAAGAAGAACACCAAACACCAAAAAAAAAAAACAAACAAAAGCAGTAAATGAAAAAAAAAAAAGAACATACCGCACGCGTTCAAAAAAAGCCAACAGTAGAAGAAACCTTTGAATAGTGAAAATCCAAAAGCACAAAAAACCATAGTTTTCGAACCACTATTGACCCGGATGGATGGACATTTCGGCCCGGAAATTGTCTAGGCAACCGGTTTTGTTTTACCCCAATCCCAGTCCCTGGCCAAAAACTGTTGAATCAATCAACGACCCATTGATCCGAGCGGTCGAACTATCGACTATTCAATAGTTTTTGACCATTTTTTTTTTATTTTTTTAATTGGGAACTGTCTAGGCAGCCGGTTCCATTTTTCCCAATCTCGATCCTTGGCCAAAAACCATTGAATCGGTCAATGACCCATTGACCCGGGTGGTCGAATCGTTGACCTGTTGACCCGTTCAATAGTTTTTGGCCATTTTTTTTATTTTTTTAATTTTTGTTGTTAGAATGGGCCATCCGTTTGAACTGGACGGTCAAAACTTCGACCTAAAAATCGGTGGCTAGAACGGTTTCGTTTTTGGGTCGTATCACACACTTGAATGACATAACACATATGATACTGCTTAATGGACCTCACACTCAATATTTTGCCTGTAATTTTTGTTGTCAGAACGGGCCATCCATCGAACTGGATGGTCGAATCGCTGTTTTTTATTTTTTTTAATTGAGAACCATCTAGGTAACTGGTTCCGTTTTACCCCAATCCTAGTCCTTAGCCAAAAACTGTTGAATCAGTCAATGACCCATTGACCCGAGCGGTCGAACCGTCGGCCCGTTCAATGGTTTTTGGCCATTTTTTATTTATTTAATTTTTGTTGTCAAAACGAGCCATCTGTCTGTTCAAACCGAATGATTGAACCATCAATCCAAAAATTGATGGCCAGAACGGTTCCATTTTCGGGTCGTATGAGTCACACAATCGAATAACATTACACGTATGATACTACTTAATAGACCTCACACACTCAATTTTTTTCCTGTAATTTTTGTTGTCAGAACAGGTCATTCGTTCGAATCAAACGGTCGAACCGTCGATCAAAAAACTGGTGACTAGAACAGTTTCATAACTTTTTGCTTGTAATTTTTATTGTCAAAACCAACTATTCATTTAAACCAAACAATCAAACCATCAACCCAAAACCAATCGCATATATATATATATATATCCTGCCATTTGGCGAAAGGGGAGAACACCCTATCCCTTTAATAGATATATATAAGATAAGATAAGATGCTCAAATATTGAGTTACAAATTTTGAGAATAATATAAGATTTATGTTGTTATTTAGAAATTAAAATGATACTAACCGTCCATCCTGATTCAATGGTCTCAAAATCATAATAAGGACCATTCTTAATACATATTTGAGCTGCGGTGTACTCATCATCATCATCTGATTCCACATAAGGATTCCAAACGTTTATATCTCCTTTTGCTCCTATGTAATTGTACCCTTTAGTAAGAAGTATCGCCACCTGATCATTCCAAGCATGTCCACATTTATAACATGGAGTCAAGAATTAATCCATCTATCTTTCTATCTATCTAAGATGAAAAGCAACAAATAATAATATCACTTTCACACCTCAAAATGGGTTGGTCAGGACTGGGCCGGACCAAGAAATATATCAGTCAATATGAAAGCCCATAAAATGTTATGAACCCATCCAGTCTAGTGATATTTCTAGGCTAATCTAAAGGCCTTATTCCATGGGGCACAAGCAGTATTTTTAACTCGCCGTTGATCCGATCTGATTGGTTGAATCATTCGAATCATCATTCAATTAGGATTTTGGATTAGAGAAAAGTCAAAACCTGTTGACTTGATAAAAAACCATCTGATCTAGCCGATTGGACAGTTGATCCAGTTGACTCGGTGACTAGATCACAGGTTATATATTAATAGTGTATTCAAACTTCGGGAGGTCATAACTTTGTATATCCAATTGAAGTAATTTTTTATTTTTATTTTTTTCATTTTGGGTAACTTTTTAAAACTTATGCATACCAAGGGCCTCAAATCCCTTCTTTTGCCCCACTATTTTTGTGAAAAAAAACCATTTTTAATCTCAAATCATAATTTTTAATATTTATATAAATAAAAAAATTTAAAAACTGATTTAAAGAATATAAATTAAATAAAGAATAATACATATATCATATATAAAACATATATATATATATATATATATATATGTTATTTATTGATAAAATATTATTTTTATATATATACACTTAAAATATATAAATGCTGATGTGACCTACAACCCAGAGGCAAAAACGGTTCGGCCTCTTGGGTTGGTTTTTAAAACAGTGGCCACAAGCACATCCTGTCCTACCATCAGATTTGTCTAGATCAGGCCCAACCCATATCTTAATGGAGAAGGAGAAATTAAAGGGGATACCGACTGATTGGCTTTTTGGTTGAAGTGATTAGTTTGACTAGCGCCACGCATTGTTCTCGTACTGCTAGAGGCACGAGAAGAGGCTGGTGATCTCTTTCTTCCATAATCTTCAAGAGAATTGGCCTTCAGTATATCAATCTTTCGGATCCTACGAATAGGAATTATTCCTTGTGGACAATTTCCACTTCTTCGCCAAACCTGTGATACTAGCTTAGTAGAAGACTCTTGCTTCGTGGTTCTCATCGTCGGTGGATCATATGTGGGTTTCATCTGTGACGCAGTGAAATTTCAGGAATCAAGTTAAATCAAACCAGTAAATGGTGACATTTGTTGTTTGATGATAAACAAAACAAAAATGGACAGAAAAAAGAAGATAATATCAAACCCGACCCGACCTGGATCGTGTGGTTTTTCAACATAGGGTGATCAAAAGCAGGTTGCTTGAAAAGATCAATGCAATCTATGGTATTTTCATCTTCGCTCTAGAAAACCAAATAGAAATGTAGTTAGAGGCATCCAGTAAATTTGGTAGAGAAACAAACTAGAAACCAACGTAGCCACTACACTACAATAAAGAGATTAAGCAGCAACTCACAATCAGGCAGGGGATGAAGTGGGTTGGATCCAGATCCATGTTAGGCGGACCCTGTGAGGTACATATCGGGCCTGTCCATTTCGTATATCCGGATCATATTGCGAGGTATGGCCCAGGGTTATATTTTGGGTTGACCCACTCCATTTCATGCCATAATGCCCAAGAAGTAGGGAGTGTGTATGGCAGCTTAACGCCCTGTTTGGGAGGGCTTCTGTGTTGATTGAACAGAATGGACTGAGCCACTTCTCCTCACAAGAGTCCTGCTCACAGTCACAGGACACTACAGCCGCACATTGAAAATGTCACCTTGACATTCACGGGGAGATGTTCTTGATGTGCAGCTTGATGACTTGTGGGTAGGGTTATTGTGTTCAGGAGATCCCTACTGCTTTGGAGACTTGAGAATTGAGAGAGCTTCACAGGAAAGTCTATGTAAGCCTGTTTTCAGCTTTCTAGATTTTTATCAAATACAACAGCTTCATTGCATTCCAGGTTTCTCAGCCCATGCAAAACCCTCCCAGACAGACACCGAAGTTTCAGTTCACAAACAGATGCATGTGAATCGCTAAGTTCAACTTTGTCTTTCTATCGCCAAAAACATAACTCAAAATTTGAACCCATTTCTCCAAAGGCTTCAAACAATGTGTAATGTGTAATGTGTAGATTTTGTGATGTATAGATACAAAATCCAATCCCATTAAAAATACTACTTCTCCCATTGAAATAGATATAAAGAACAAATGATCTGTCAGAAGTTGAAGGGAAGGGGTAAGAGATGATCGGAGGGCTCATAAATTTAACAATTAATGGATACGCAGTTTCTAAGCAGTTCCTTGACGTGGAATAGAAATCTGCAAACCTGAATACTCTTGACTGCTGGCCTGTTAAGAAGCTTCAACCTCTTGTTAACTTCCAACAACTTCTGCTTAATCAGGGATTCACCATCTACTACTCCATCCATTAAAATCATAAAAACCATTGCCAAGAGATTATTTTATCATTGTATCCTAACCCATTTTTCGTCCAAAACCTTTTGCCCATTTGATGCAGACCTCTTTGCCTGTCTTCCGCCTACCTGCGCAATAGCCCCAAAAGCAAAGCATTAGCAAATAAGCATCGAGCTTGTAATCAGCACAGATTGAATGCAAAACTGTAAGCCCAACAAGAGTAGAGAAACTAACCCCGAAGAAACAGAGTTACAAGAGAAAGCTTAGACGGTGATCAACCTTTGAATGAATGGAAGACTCCATGGTAAGTGGCCATAGGCCCTCATTTGATTCTCAACATGTTGGAGTATCCAATGGTCATGTGACAAGCCACATGTTGATGATTTCACATCTCAGCGCCACAGCACATCCCAGCCGTGTATTGGGAACATCTCCCGATGAAAGTATCAAAATCGATGATGTCATCATCAAGAAATGTTTCTAATACACGGTGGGGATATGCTGTGTGTCATTGTGGGCCGGAGATGTGATCTCATGTTGATGGAAGATGATTGTTTCATGCTTTATCTCTATGCAACACTTTCGCATACAATCATTCTTTTCTTTTTTTTTTCTAAAATTATTATCTATTTATTTTTTTTTTATAAAAAAAAAAAAAAAAACTTATTTGATTGTTTACTTGAAAATCTTTTATGCATAGAGATACCAATATTATTGGATTGCTCTATATCCTAGTTTCAGTTCTTACTGGGCCAATAGCTACCCATTTAACTTGGTCTAAGTGGGATGACCAAGTGGTTAGATCCTTGGTCAATGAGGCACTTGTCTCAATTTCTGGTGAGGCATTGAATTGGCCTTTCCCCTAAACCTTCAAGTTTGTTAAATTCCCACCTCAAAATAATGAAGGGAACGTTGGGTTGAAACCTCTACACAAGGCTATCTCATAATGACAGCATATACATGTGAAAAATAAGATATCTTGGAAGGTCAAGAAAGCTCCAATTTCTTTTTCAGCACCATCAATTGTCACTAAAAAATAGGGATTTTGGTGGCGTTTCTTTTGTGATGTTTATATAAAACGTCACAAATAGTTAAGTTTTCATGATGTTAATGAAAATTATCGCAAATGATAAACTTTTGGCAATGTTTATTAATAATTATTGCAAAATGTTAACTTTTCGTGGCATTTTTTGCAACATTTATATAAAATGTCATAAATAATCAACCTATCGTGACGTTAATAAAAAATGTCACAAATGACTGTTTAGATAATGGTTATTAATAGCTGTTGCCAAATGTTAATTTTTTGCAGCACTTTTGTTCAGGTTTTAGTAACATTGAAAATCCTTTCCCACCACTGCCACCTTTCGTGCCAAATACTTTTCGCGACAATTGAAGTGGTTGATGTTTATATTAAGGGAAAATCTATGATACGGGAAAGATATGGTATGGAAAGTGTTTTGACTGACCCATTCATGAATTTAGATAAATAACACCTTAATCATTATCACGTTTATAATTCTAGTTTATTGGTCATTTGTTTTTCCCATATCATATCATAGTTGAACCTGTATCTTAAACACCGCCAAAAGTTCTTTAGTGCATATTTTGACAATGTTGTTGTTGTTATTCAAGTTTTAAAATTTTTAATTAATTTTGAAATTAACTTGTAGCTAATTTGAAATTAATTATACAAGTATTTTTTGGTAAGTGAAAATTTTAATTTTTATTGACTATTTTTTAAATTTTATTTATATAACTAAATGATGTTGCTCAATTTGAGGTAGTGCACGAATTGAGGAGGGCAATCAGATAGTCCTCGTTGGCAGGTCGGGCCGAGCTTCAAGGATGAGGCCACGCTTTAAGATTTGTGGTCAAGGAAGAAGTCAGAGGCCCGAGGAATTAACCCCAGGTAAGTACTCGGATGCTGAAGTCAATAGGAGGTGATGGATGGCCGGGCCGAGTTGGTGGTCCGAGCTAATTAGCATTGTGGGTGTTCGAAGTCAAAAAGTCCATTACCTCAAGCATGGAGTACCTTTTTATAGCCAGAGGATCCGTATCCTAATCAGAGTAGGTTTCCAGGAAAATCGAGGCAGAGTTCCCCACCGAGGTTGCAGGAGGTAGAGTCCTATTCCTCGATGGAGTTGTCTTCCCATCCCTATCCGTTAGGCGGGCTTATCCGTGAGGGGCATATCTGACGTGGTCGACGGGATCATGGCAATGCCATAGCCCAGTCGGACTGTGCCGATGTGACCGAACTATGACAGATGGCCAGGGGCCTCATGGCCAACTCAGCCATGTCCCCAACACTAATATTTTAAAATAATTAGTTATTTAATTTTAATAGTTTATTCATTAATCATACAAATTTCCATTCAAATATTTAATTTACTCTCATTTTTAATTAAAATTACTTTGAATGTTTAAAGGGGTTGAATTTATATTTTTCCATGTCATAGTTAATTATAATATAGTACTTATACATTAATTGCGTATAGTTTAAATTACTTAAAAAGTTATAGTAATGAGAAATTTTCATTACTTAATTAATTAACCAAAAGTTATAGTTTAAATTACTAAATATATTATTTATACATTAATTCGGTAACAAATTTTCATATTCATATGGTTTGGTTACAAATATATTATTTATACATTAACCACTTAATTAATTAATTAACCAAGATGGATTGCTTGTAGCTAGGGATGTCAACGAGTTTGCTTCAATATGGATATGCTTCAACCAAAACCTAATCCACCCCAATAGGGTTCAATCCAATACCAACTTGTTCCAACCTGTACCCTTTTAATTGTATTTTCTATAACATATTTGAGAACCCGAAAGCCATTAATTTAAGTAGGAAGTTCAGTTATAGGTTTTAAGGACGTCACTTTCTTTACGGAGTTAGAATATATATATATAGCTAAGGGCTTCGGATCAAGGGTACCTGCAGACACGAGAAATGACCTGCAGACACGAGTGATCAAGGGTACACTTCGGATCTGCTGATAACACAGCTACGCACGTAAGTTTTTGGTACAATTACGAAGTGTGATGCCAAGTTTTGCACCAAGTGGAGCAGTTATTTATGGGAACCGGGGAAGTCGGCTGTTCTTCCTACTCAGTAGGGAAAGAGTATAATACAAATATGTGAGTGCAAAACCTTGTAATTTGTATTATTTTGTATGTATTTGCAACCTATATTTTTGTATTTATATTATTTTGATCTTAATAGGAGAAGGCATTGAGCGTACTGATTCTGCACCTTTTGAAATACTTGATTAACTTGAATAGCACTTGATGGTGCGCAATCTGATTGGTCTTTGATGTCAACGACCTTGCCTCTAACTGGATCAACAGGGAGCCTGAAACGGAGAAGATGAGGAATCTCCGGGGAGGAACCCGGTGAGATTGCTCCGAAGCTCAAGTTATTACTCTCTTGAAGGCAAGATAAAACCATATGGCGCAAAGTTTACATACCTTGTTCTTGGGGGGCAGGGAGCCTTTTATAACCACCTCGCGCACTCACTCCTAAGCTTATGTCAGGTCGGGTATGATTATCTCTGCGCTCCTGCCAGTTCGGGTGTCATCACCTTTGCTGGGATAGAACCGCCACTGCTCTCTTTGTTGGATCCGTCTCTGCAACTGGAGATGGCGGTAGCAGGTGGCGGTGGTAGGTGGCTGTTGGAGTGTGGCTGTCAAGCGTCAAATCCCAAGTCAGTCGGGTGCGCCGCCCCTGGGTACGAACTTCCTCGGTGTCAGGCGAGGTACGGTTGTTCAGTTTGGTGTCTTGGGGGCGAAGTGCTGGAGTGGTGAGCGAGGTGAAATCTTGAGTTCGGATAGGGGAGTGTCCCGAACTGTCATGGGGCGGGCCAATTCAGGTCGTTGCCTTGTGTGAGGCTCAAGGCCAAAGGGAGAGTTCAGGCTCCTAGTAGGGAGTTCGGACTGCTGGTAGTTTGTTCGAACTGCTGGTTCCACCCTTTGATGCTTGCACCTTGGGCACGCTGTTGTGCCGAGCTGTTGCCTTTGCCGCGTGTTGAGTGATTACGAGGTCGGGCCAAATCTTCCTTTATCAATTGCCCCCCACTCCTCGTGCTAAGGGTCTTGCCCTGACGCGGGGAGTTCATGAGGTGGATTTGTCCCGTACCTCAATTTTTGGTTGACTGATAGTGCGAGGTGCGTTGTCAGGGTTCTTTGAGTTTCTCGAGCGCCCAAAAGACCGGAAATGCACCGACCTACCTACAAATGCTGACAGACGTGACAGCACGCACCTTATTTCAAACATTCAAAAAGCACGCCGCTGGGAAACGTGAAAGCGCGTGCTTTATTTCAAAAAACGCACTGCTGGGGGACGTGAGGAGGCATGCGCTTTTAGTTTCGAAAGACGTGTGGCCAGTCACGTCTCGGTCTCAGGAGACATGTGGTCAGTGTGACTGGGGGCCGTCGGATTGGCTTTGATTTGAGCCGCTGATTCTTGAGCTCAGCGTCCAGGCTTTTAGTTCGCACTAAAGATTTTAGCTCGTGTTTCAAGTTTCCGCAATCCGTTCAAGTCTTTTTCTGGGTGAGTACTTTCCTGGAATCCTTCTCCTCCCGATGTCTAGCTCGGATAGCTCAGACAGTTCTTCAAGGGGGTCTGATGCAGGTTCTACGAACCGAGTTGCATCCCCCGATGGTCTTAGCGAACCTAAGGTAGAACTTGAGGAAGAGTTCGAGCCCGTAGGCCGAGTCGCCTCAGGCAGTTTGGCATCCACCTCTCGTTGAGATCAGATGTTAGACAAGTTTGGTTCCTCGACCATGACGCCCGAGGGGCTTCAATCCCTTATTACCCAGTTTAACCTACTTGGGAGTATGCCTACTTCATACCTTTGGCAGTTTTCCTTGGGAGCACGGTCCTGATGAGATCGTGATATTCTGGGAACAACTCAATGCGGGGTTGCGCCTGCCTTTCCACCCTCTCCTTGTTGAAGTCATGAACCATTTCGACGTTACTGTCGGCCAACTTCACCTGAACTCCATTCGTAACTTGGTGGGGACAATCTCCTTATTTTGCGAACTGGGCTTTCCTTTAGACTTGGAGATCTTCTCTTCCATTTTGATACTTAAGAAGCAAGCGGGTCCCCTTCCTAGGCGTAGGTGGGCATATTACCTATCTCCTCGCCCGGGTTTTAAGCTTTTACATGAGCTTCCCAACAAGATCTTGGCGGGGAAGCGGGATTACTTCGGAGTGCGAAGTGTATTGGGGTGGCCGTTTCAGACCTGATGGGGATTGGCCGCCCCTGACTTCGGTGTTACGCTTGACAAAGAGACGATGAAGGGCCTCCGACAATGGGCGCGGCTTGGGCTAAAATGCCATCAATATCTGATGGAGGCCAAGCTCATTGCGGCCGGCCTGAGTTCGGGTAGGTTCCTTACTCGGAGGTTTTTTGCTTTTGTTGTTCTTTTGTTTTTTTTCTGATGCCGAACTCTTTTTGCAGGTGTGATGGACTCAAAAAGGACTCGTGGTGGGCACTTGTTTCAAGGCATGAAGAGGAGGAAGCGAGTCACCAAACGAACTCGTGCCGAGCTGCCCTAGGATGCAAAGCCCGAGGTACTAGACTACCCGTCAGAGGATCCGTCCAGGGAGCCCGAGATGGCCCCTCCAATGCAAGATGTGGCAGGCGTCCCTTATGCTGAGACTACTTACACGGAGGCTCCCGCTTACTATGGGTCTGCTTATACGCGAGCTGGGCCCTTAGGCTCAGGAGCCCAAGGGGAATTCAGGAGTATGTTGTCGCCAAACCACGCTCTTCAGAAGAGTAGGGAGGCCATTTTCCTCGAGGAGGTCGCAATGTGGACCGATCTCCCTTTGAACCAGGTGGCATGTCGTGCTGTCACTCATGCCATGGTGGTAAGTTAGATTTTTTGTCGAGCTCTTTTGCTTTTATCCCTCTTGCTGTCGTTCTTCTGATCACTTGTTCTTTCCTTTTGGTAGGTGAACTCTTCTATCCATGCATTGGCGACCCAAGTGGAAAGGAGCTCGAGGCCAACGCGAGCTGCCGAAGAGGCTCTCCGTGCTGCCGAGACGACATCCCGAGCTACTGAGGTGGCTACTCGCGTTGCACAGATCAGGCAGGCGAGGTCTCAGAGAGATGTTGAGGCCATGGGAGTAGTGGTGAAGCACATGGCGGACCTGAGGCTGGATCTGCAGCATCAGGTTAAATACCTTTAGGAGGATATTAAGGAGAGGACGCATATCTTTTCTCAAGGCATCGAAGATGCCAAGAAGAAGGTCGTCGATGAGTACATCGCCTCGCCGTACTTTGATGACCTGATGGTGGACGCGTACAGAAGGGGTTTTAAACTGAGCCGGTGGATGATCCGGAACACGTACTCCGAGCTCGATATTAGTGCCATATCCACTTCGCGCATAAATCAGGAGATGGCCAACGCTGCTGATGGTGAACCAGATTCTGAGGGCGAGGTAGGACCTTCGGGTATCGTTGAAGAGCCTTCTGATAGAAGAAGTAGCTCCGGGCCTGTGAAATGCAATTTTTTTTTCAAAATGTACACTCCCTTATTTTGAAATGGAATCTTTTCTTTTAGTTAATTGTTGGTTGTTCTTTCTCCCGAACTGATCGTATTTGCCGAATTGACCATATACCCGATCTGTTTCTTGCCCGGGTTACTGCAATCACACGGCCTGTTTTGGTGTTAATACTTAGTCTCTGAGATGCCGATGTCCCCGTTTGTACTTAGTCTCTGGTAGCGATTTTGTCCATTTCGCTTGGTGGTTTATAGGTAGTATCGCCTTAAGTTGACGATGTTCCACGCTCGGGGTACTTGTTTGCCCTCTAAGGTTTCAAGCTCGTATGCCCCCCCCCGAGCGCTCTCTTTACTCTGTAGGGCCCTTCCCAATTTGGTCCAAGTTTGCCCATGCCGGGTTCGGGTACCATGATCTTACGGAGAACCAAGTCGCTGATGCGGAATCTCCGCTTCTTTACTCTGGCATTGTAGTACCGAGCTACTTTTTACTAGTAGGCCATTGTCCGAATGTGCGTGAGGTCTCTTACCTCATCTAGTAGGTCGAGGTTGATACGTAACTCGTCTCCGTTTGTTTGATAGTCATATGTTTCTAGTCGCAATGTAGGTATTTCGATTTCCGCTAGGATTACCGCTTCAGTGCCGCAGGTGAGGTTAAAGGGGGTCTCTCCCGTGGCGGTTTTTTCCGTAGTTCGGTGAGCCCATAGAACACTTGGTAGCTCATCCGCCCACAACCCTTTAGCTCGGTCTAGTCATGCTTTCAGTCCGCGGAGGATGGCTCTGTTCATTACTTCTGTCTGACCGTTTGCCTGCAGGTGTGCGACCAATGTGAAGTTCTAATGAATTCCCATATTTTGGCATCATTCTTGGAATTTGATATCCTCGAACTGTTTGCCGTTGTCAGAGATCAGTACCCGAGGTAGCCCATAGCGACATACTATGTTCTTCGAAAAGAAGTTTTGTATGTTTCGGGCTATAACTGTTGCCAGAAGTTCAGCTTCTATCCACTTTGCGAAGTAATCTACTGCCACCACTAGGAACTTTCTCCCACCTATTGCTGGCGGGAATGGCCCCAGGAGGTCGATGCCCCACTGTGCAAAGGGCCATGGACTGGTGAGGTACTTGAGGTCGGCAAAAGGCTGATGGTGGATATTGGCATGCTTCTGACACTTGT
The DNA here is from genome assembly GCF_056320005.1 of Nelumbo lutea. Lineage (NCBI taxonomy): Eukaryota > Viridiplantae > Streptophyta > Magnoliopsida > Proteales > Nelumbonaceae > Nelumbo > Nelumbo lutea. The sequence goes on along the minus strand of NC_142691.1, from coordinate 6,910,090 downwards.
CGCATTTTCTGACGAGCTCGACAGCTTTTGGGCGATGACTCTGCCCCCTAGGTGTTCGCCGCACAGACCTTCATGAGTGTCACGGAGTATGAGCTCGGCTTCAGCAGGTCGCAAGCAACGCAGGTAGGAGAGCGTGTAGGACCGTCGGTACAACCATTCGTCTATTATGACGTATTTGGCTGCCTAGCGCTACACCCTCTTGGCTGCATTGCGGTCCATAGGGAGGGTTCCATCTAGCAAGAAGCTCGCGAGTGGGTCGATCCAGCTCGGCTCTGCTTCAAGGACCAGAGCGACCTCCTCTGCCCCACCGAGAATGCTGGACCGGGGTAAGTCCTCTATGTACACAATTCTCATGGTGTTGTGACTCGTGCTGGATAACCGGGACAAGACGTCGACCTCAGTGTTCTCTGACCTCGGGATTTGCCTGATGAAGTGTGACTGGAAGTTGAGCAGAGCCTCCTTTACTTTTTCCAAGTATGCGTTCATAGAGAGCTCGCGTGCTTCATATTCGCCCGTAACCTGGTTGACCACAAGTTGGGAATCACTGCAGATAACTATGTGCTTTACTCTTACCTTTTGTGCTAGGTTCAGCCCAACTATCAGTGCCTCGTACTCCGCTTCGTTGTTGGATGCCGTGAACTCAAAGCGTAGTGCGTATTCCAATTTCGTGCCACTCGGGCTGCGTAGGACTATTCCAGCCCCGTTGCCCTACTGGTTCGAGGAGCCATCTACGTGAAGGATCCAAGGCTCCTCACCCCAGTTCGCGTTTGGCCTAACCAGGAGAGATGCCACACTGGCTGCTACTTCACGGGGTTCAGACTCTATTGGCTAGGGAGCTCCGGGCTCACCCAAAGTGGGGATCTCGGGCTCAATCAGTCCAGGGGCTTCGAGGCTGAACGTGCACTTGGCGATAAAATTTGCTAAGGTTTGGGCCTTAATAGCAGTTCATGGCTTATACTGGAGGTCGTACTCGCTGAGCTCGATGGCCCACTTCGTCAGTCGACCGGAAACCTCAGGCTTGAGTAAGACTTGCCTCAGAGGTTTGTTAGTCAAGACGATGACGGTGTGAGCCTGGAAATATGGGTAGAGTTTCCGAGCTGCAATTACCAGTGTGTATGCTAGCTTTTCTATCTGCGAGTATCTCGTCTCTGCTCCCTGCAGAATTTTACTAATATAATAGACAGGTCGCTGGACCCAATCTACTTCTTTTATTAGTACCGAACTGACTACCTCGTCGCTTGCCGAGAGGTACAGTTATAAGACCTCACCCTCTTCGGGCCTGGCTAAGGTTGGCACAGTAGCGAGGTAGCTCTTTAGCTCGTCGAACACGAGCCGAAAGTCTCGGGTCCATTCGAACCCTTTGCCTTTGATTGCCTTAAAGAAAGGCAGACAGCATTCTACCGATTTGGACATGAAGCAGCTCAGAGCGGCTATGCTGCCGTTTAGACTCTAAACTTCTTTTACTTTTTGGGGTGGTCTCATATCTAGGATGGCCTTTATCTTGTCCGGGTTGGCCTCAATACTGCACCGGTTGACAACGTACCTTAGGAACTTACCCAAGATGACACCGAAGACACATTTGTTGGGGTTCAGTTTCATGCTAAATTGACGCAGAATTTGGAAGATAGAATCTAAGTCTTGTATTAATTCCTGTGAGAACTGTGTCTTGACGACCATGTCGTCTACATAACATTCTATTTTCGTGTCAATTAAGGGCCGAAACAGCTTATTTACAAGTCTTTGGAAGGTCGCCCCAGCATTCTTCAATCCGAAGGGCATGACCTTGTAGTAGTATAGACCGAACTCGGTTATGAAACTGGTTTTTTCCTCATCGGACTGGTCCATCCTGATTTGGTTGTAGCCTAAGTAGGCGCCCAAGAAGATTAGCAACTCATGTCCTGAAGTCGCGCCCACTAGGCGGTCAATTCTGGGGAGGGGGAAGTAGTCTTTTCGGCAAGCTCGGTTCATGTCGGTGTAGTCAACACACACGCGCCACTTGTCGTTTGCCTTTTTCACTAGTACTGGATTGGCTACCCAGCTCAGGTAGTGAACTTCCCTTATGAAGTCCGCTACGAGGAGCTTTTCGACCTCCTCGTCAACCGCCCTCCAGCGCTCCGGGGATAAGTTGCGTTTCTTCTGTCTAATGGGTCTGACTACAGGAACAGTGTTAAGTTTGTGAGTTATAAGGCTAGGGTCAATACCGGGCATATCGACCGTGGACCATGCAAAAATATCTAAATTTTGAAGTAAGAAACTCACCAGTTCGGTTCATAGAGGCTCCTTGACGGAAGCACCGATCTGTAGCGTTCCAGTCGGATCCGTAGCTGAGGTCAGGATTGCGACCGTTTCCTCTGCGGGCGAAGCTCGTTCCTCGCCCTGCTCCGTAGGCCGCTCCAGCTCGAAGTCGTCGGCTGCCTTGGTTTTTCCCTTCAGGGCGGCAACATAACACTTGCGGGACTCAAGCTGGTTGCCCCGTGCTACCCCCACACCGAAGTCTGTAGGGAACTTCATTGCCAGATAGTAGGTGGAGACCACTGCCTGCAGAATATGCATAATTGCCCGCCCTATTATGGCATTGTATGGGGAGGGGGTCGCGACCACCAAGAAATTGTGGTTGAGTCTGACCGCACAAGGCCATGTGCCAACTTCCACAGGTACTGTTATCTTCCCGAGGGGCCTGACTTACTCTCCGCTGAAGCCTACTAGAGGAGTGTTTGCGGGCTTTAGCTCGCTTCTCTGCAGCTGTAGCTGGTCAAATGTCGACTTGAAGAGGATGTCCGCCGAACTACCTGAATCCACAAGTACGCGCCTGACTTCGTGGGGGTAGTGGACACCTCACGCATCGTCTTTCATGAAGAAGATCGGTTTTTCTGTCTTCGGCCTCTTTGGAGGGTTCTGTTCTTCTCGGGCTGCCTCGCGAACTAACATCCGGGCTGCTACCGAAATACACCCTGCTACCACCGAACCTCCCACTATCACATGAATGGTTCCCCGAACTGGCCTCTCTTCTGGAGGCTGTCGTTGCAACGCTTTGGTTGGTTTGCTACTGGATTTGGGGGCATCCTTTCCGTGCTCCCCTTGTCGACCTGCCTTATTGTTATTATTATTATTATGTTGTTCAAAATTTCTCAAGTACACGACGAATGAGTCCCTCTATCTCGTCCCGGAGATTATTACACTGTTCGGTACTATGACCGTGATCTCTATGAAAACTATAGTACAGATTTTTATTTCTCTCGTTTGGATTCCCCTTTAGGCGAGGTGGCCACTTTACGTATGGGGCATCTTTGATCGTCATCAAGATCCCGGTCCGCCTCGTGTTTAATGGCGTGTAATCCATCCGAACTGCTAAGGGAGCTCGGGACGGCTGGCTTGGCTTTGCCTCTCGGGCCGGGTTTCTTCTGTCACCTGGGTTGGAGGGTTCACCTTCTCTTTTCCTTTTCTCGACCCCGCTTTCGGTCATTTGGTTGATCTCTTCCTCTGTTCTCATGAACTTGTCTGCGAGCTTGAGGAATTCGGTCACGGTCGCGGGCTGGCTGGCTACCATGTGCTATTTGAATTCCTTCTGTGTTACTCCTCTCTTGGCCGTCGCGAGTTGTACCGCGGGGTCTAATCGCGATATTTGCAAGCACGCTTCATTGAACCACTTGATGTAGCCCTGGATGGATTCTCCTTCTCTCTGGACTACTCCGAATATGCTTTCCTCGGTTCTGGGGCACCGTTTGCTGGTAACGAAGTGTGCGGTTAAGACTTGCATGAACTGGGTCCAACTTCTTATTGACCTGGGGGCTAGGTTCCTGTACCAAGTGCGGGCCACCCCCTGAAGGTGGTGGTGAAGGCCACACACATACATGATTCACTGGCCCTAGCGAGGTGCATTTGGGACAGGAAAGCATCGACGTGGTCGTTGGGGTCAAAGGACCCATCATACTTGTCTAAAGGTGGGAGCTTGAAGTCTCTGAGCATGGGGACTACCAGGAGTTTTGATGCAAGGAGGGAAGGAATTGAGAGAATTGGGGCAGCTTTTACCTCATTCGAGCTCGTCTCTTCCTTATCTTTGAGCTCGGGCAGGACACAGGTGGCAGTTCGGCGACTTCCTTACCTCTGGTACTAGCACTACTGGCCTCTATGTTGCCGAGCTCGATGGGCCCATAATGTTGGTAGTCTACTGCTAGGGCATTGAATCGGTTCTTTGTGAGCGGGAACTCGGGCTTGGAGCACCGAGGTGCTGACTTTGCGGGCGAGGTTCCCGACCCGCCTGCGAGCTGTGAGGCGAGGGTTATTTTCCTTTCCCTTCGGCCTAGGGATGAGACCTGGCTGTTAGGGGGGATCTGAAGTTGGGAGGCTTCTCCTTGGTGAGGGCGTCCACCCTGAGGGGAGGCCTTAACCGGCTTCGGTGCAGGGTGTCGAGGTGGAAGCAGTGACTGGTTCAGGGGTAGTTGGGGGAACTGCTGCTGATAGTGATGTTGAGAGAGGTGGTATAGTACTTGGTGCTACTGGAGTTGATGCTGCTAGAATTGTTGCATTTGGGCTTGCATTTCCCGCATGCATTGCATCAGGTCGTCAAACGGGTTCTGGCGGGTCGCCAGGGGGACAGCAGTTGATTCAGCAAAAGTTGTTTCGATAGGGAGAGGATGAGAGACGTTCATGGTAGGAAGGTTTACGGGCGCCACTGTTTCTGGCACATTCAAGCTGGGGATGAACTGTCCGTTACACACCACGGGGACTTGGAGTTGTTCCCCGGTGGTGTTCGTCTCTCTACCACGTCCGGCATTGTTGGAAGAAGCCATGAGTGTTGGAGTTTTTGAAAGAAGATGAGGTTATGAGAGTTTTAGAGAGAGGCTTTTAGAAGCGTTTCCCACAGACGACGCCAATTGATGGTGTGCGATCTGGCTGGTCTTAGCTATCAATGACCTTGCCTCTGACTGGAGCAACAGGGAGCCTGAAACGAAGAAGATGAGGAATCTCTGGGGAGGAACCTGGTGAGATTGCTCCGAAGCTCAAGTTATTACTCTCTTGAAGGCAAGATAAAACCATATGGCACAAAGTTCACATACCTTGTTCTTGGGGGGCAGGGAGCTTTTTATAACCACCTCGTGCACTCACTCCTAAGCTTCTGTCAAGTCGGGTATGATTATCTCTGCGCTCCTGCCAGTTCGGGTGTCATCACCTCTGTTGGGACAGAACCGCCACTGCTCTCTTTGTCAGAGTTGTCTCTGCAACTGGAGATGGTGGTAGCAGGTCGCAGTGGCGTGTGGCTACTGGAGTGCGGCTGTCAAGCGTCAGATCCCAAGTCAGTCGGGTGCGCCGCCCCTGGGTACAGACTTCCTCGGTGTCAGGAGAGGTATAGTTGTTCAGTTTGGCGTCTTGGAGGCGAAGTGCTGGAGTGGTGAGCGAGGTGAAGTCTTGAGTTCGGATAAGGGAGTGTCCCGAACTGCCATGGGGCGGGCCAGTTTGGGTCGTTACCTTATGTGAGGCTCGGGGCCTAAGGGAGAGTTCGGGCTCCTAGTAGGGAGTTCGGACTGCTGGTAGTGAATTCGAACTGCTAGTTCCTCCTTTCGGTGCTTGCACCTTGGGTGCGCTGTTGTGCCGAGCTGTTGCCTTTGCCACATGTTGAGTGATTACGAGGTCGGGCCAAATCTTCCTTCATCAGCACGATCAGCTAAACTACTAAACATGTAAGATGGGGCTAGGCCGGTATCCTAGAAGCTTATATTTGGTTGGAATCACTAGTTGCCACTTTCTTTGTCCTGCAACACTGTAAAGAGTACAAATACAACTATGTGAAGTTCAAATCTGAACTAGAACCACCAGTATCCTAGAACCTTATCTTGTCAAAAATGCAGGTTTGTTTACTTGGAAAAGTCACTTCGGTTGTTTTCAATCAAATCTGAACTAGATAAAAATTTTGCAACTAGTTCAGTTTGGCATCCGGTTGCTCGTGATTAATTGACCGTGATTTGCACTCTTACCTAATGCAAAATTTGCACTTTTTTTGTCTCATTTGTATTCATTAACACTGCAAATTTGAAACACTCAGTGTCCGCCTCTCAAGAATATTTAGTAAAATGAGAAAGGTACAGTCAAATTTGAAAGGATGCACTAAATGCTATTGAAATTATAGTCCAGCTAGATTAGGAAGCGAGAACATATTAGCTGAAACAGAATTATTGGATCATCAAAAGAGTGCAAATACTGAAATTAACATATTTAACACGGTACAGGAAGATATCACTTAAGAGTATCTATGCTTTGATTTCTTTAGGCGTATTAAAATTCTAGAATTACAACTCTAAATGCGTGACACATAAAAAAAAAAAAAAAAAAAAAAAAGATAAATGTTAAAGCAAAAAGCACCGTTCTCTCGAAGCCTAAACCAAACCCACTATGTTTCACAGTCCCATAACGTCTTAGATCAAGATACCAATCGTATGGCTCAAGTGGCAGGCCCATTTCTAGTATCCTGCAATGATCAAAATCCAGCCCCACTCCAATCATTAAAGTTGTCTCCAAATAGAATCAAATCAGAACTTCACATACACATCATCGTCTAAGATCCCAAAACCAAAGGATGCATACATATTAAGCAACCGATAAACTGGAATACTACTAAAAGAGCTAAACAAACTGAATCACAACTGATCCAAACATATTTACTATTTGGTACCATAATATGGTTTCTTGTAATCAGCCACAGTATGATGACTTTTTTTTTTTTTTTTGGGGGGGGGGGGGTGTTGTTAGATTTTAAACACAATTATATTAATTAACTTACCCCCTTACAGGATGAAAGAATACGATCAACACAATACCACTCTGTACAAGGCACTTATGCATCCCATCTTGCCATTTGGATGGCACATACAAGCATCTGGACTCTGCTTTGAATCAGATTTTATTAAGAAAATCTGAGGCATTTAAGTTATTCTGCATGCAGACTATACAGGCTCTCCAAATTCTACAATTTATTGGGACTTTGACAAGAGAAGCTTTAATCTCCAAAATCCAAATTATATGGGATTTCACATGGTTGGAGATTTTAAACACTAATGAAATAGAAGCATTACTATCATGTGTTCTTGGTGCAAGATGGAAATATAAACCCAATTCATCAAAAGCTCACTTGATGTTGAATCAAAAGCTACTGAGCACTTGCAGCTCAACAGCTAAAGCTTCCCCTCGATTAACTGAAGACAGTTTTCTGAGCTTGGAATGGTTCAGCTCAATTAATCACCATACCTCTAATGTCATACCTAAAAGTTAATCTTAAGAAATTTTGGGCCCTGCTCTTCCTTTTACTTCTTTTTTAGGTTGATGTATTTCACTTTCTTTGTTGAATCAATCTTGGGGTCCCCTGCAGTATTCCCCCCCCCCTAATAAGATCTTGTATTTAATCATCAAAAGTACGATTTATTTTATTAAGTATGAAAGAATGGCTTGATCACATAAATGTCCAGCATTCATTTAGTGAGGTTGGTTTCCTGCCTCCTTCCCCTTACATTTCCATATAACCTTAATGGGGCTTTCCTATCTCAACACTAATATTATTAATTTTGTGGGCTAATGAAGTGTAAATTTTAATATCCCAATGGTTCTTTAAACATGTCAGTAAAAGGAGAAATTTAAGAACTACTTAAATCCATTGCATTGTATTTTAATGCAAATTATAATGGAGTCAACATTTCAAGACAGCATGAGACATTAAAGGATAAATAATAAATGACCTTTTCAATACCTTTTCTCAATGACCTCATAGCGTTCTTCCCTTTGGCTTCCACCTATCAATTCTCCCACCTGAAAATAGAACAAAAGAACCTTAGGAAGTTCAATTGCTTGCATAGCAGTGTGTTATACATATCATGGAAATTCAAGCCCATAGTAATAATAACTGATGCTAATGGTAAATAACTGTACAATAAAGGTAACCAACCAACAGTCATAAAACCAATTAACCTAGTCATGAAGCAAATGAAAATCCTCTGAAAGACACTATGATATCAAGACAGAGGATATAAACACACCTTGGGTACAAGCACATCCATAGCAGCCACTGTCTTCATATCATCATTGAGTCTCATGTAAAAAGCTTTAATTCCTTTGGGATAGTTATACACAATAACAGGCTTTTTAAATATTACCTCTGTCAAATATCTACATTATAATGAGAAACCATCAATTCAGTGCAAACAATTCAAATAGAACGAAAATCAAGCTAACATTTATACCATTGAATATCCAAGCACCTTTCATGTTCAGATGCTAGATCCATTCCCCATTCCACCTTATTCTCAAACTTCTTTTCTGTAACTTTTTCTAGAAGTTCCACTGCTTCTGTGTATGAGATCCGCTCAAAGGGGGTTGATAAACCATTTTCAGACGATCTATTGCTGATTTGTCAAATTTCTTAATCATGAATTGCATATCATCTAGGCAGTTGTCAAGCAACCAACAACAGAGGAATTTCACATATGCTTCAGCACAGTTCATATCATCCTACAAAATGCATGGAAAACCTTTTAACCTTATATGGAATGTGCATGTATTTCACAAATATATCATCTAGGCAGTTGTCAAGCAACCAACAACAGAGGAATTTCACATATGCTTCAGCACAGTTCATATCATCCTACAAAATGCATGGAAAACCTTTTAACTTTATATGGAATGTGCATGTATTTCACAAATATATCATCTAGGCAGTTGTCAAAGCACCAACAACAGAGGAATTTCACATATGCTTCAGCACAGTTCATATCATCCTACAAAATGCATGGAAAACCTTTTAACTTTATATGGAATGTGCATGTATTTCACAAACATATCATCTAGGCAGTTGTCAAGCAACCAACAACAGAGGAATTTCACATATGCTTCAGCACAGTTCATATCATCCTACAAAATGCATGGAAAACCTTTTAACTTTATATGGAATGTGCATGTATTTCACAAATATATCATCTAGGCAGTTGTCAAGCAACCAACAACAGAGGAATTTCACATATGCTTCAGCACAGTTCATATCATCCTACAAAATGCATGGAAAACCTTTTAACTTTATATGGAATGTGCATGTATTTCACAAATATATCATCTAGGCAGTTGTCAAGCAACCAACAACAGAGGAATTTCACATATGCTTCAGCACAGTTCATATCACAAAATGCATGGAAACCCTTTTAACTTTATATGGAATGTGCATGTATTTCACAAATATTCAAGCATTAACCCCATTATAAACAAAAGACTGTACTTTTCCTCCTTTGATTGATGATAAAAAAATAAGGAAGAAAGAGCTACACCAATTCTAGCAAGGAAATGTATCATATTATATCTTATAGTTCCGAAACAAAAGAATTTCATTTAAGATCAACCAAGTCAATAGCACAATTAGAAAAAAAAAAAAAAAAGTCAGTTTGAGACAAGATAATGTGTGTTGTGTTGCAACTCGACCAAGAATGAAAATTGTAGAATTAAAAATATCATGATTTTTTTTTTTTGGGGGGGGGGGGTGAATCTAGATAAACTCCATTTCCATAAACAAAATCAACCAAAAAGAAACCATCAATCACATCAGCAACTTTCAGAAATGGATTTATAGCAACAAGTGTAAGCTTCAGCAGACAATATTCAATAGTCTTAAACTGCAGTGTATTTGATTTAAAAAACTGAGTTGGCTATAGTGAAATCCAATATGTACTTAACTTGAACAATTGCCAATTCCAATCAAGTTTCTCAAATATTGGTTTACTGTTGAAAAAAATACATAAATTCATATTCAGGTACCTCCAAATCTGCAAATGCTATCTCAGGTTCCACCATCCAAAACTCTGCCAGATGCCTTGATGTGTGAGAATGCTCAGCTCGAAAAGTTGGTCCAAATGTATAAACGCTGCTAAGGGCACATGCAAAACCCTCAACCTGGAGTTGGCCTGACACAGTCAAAAAAGCTTGACGAGTAAAAAAGTCGCGGGAGTAATCAATTTTCCCATCCTTTTGGGGAAGTCCAGGTTTAAGCTTAGATCTCTCTTCCAGTTTGGCAAGACTCTCCTTGGCCTTTGTAAGTTCACCCACAGCAGCAGTAATAACCTCTTTGCTTGCCTTAGCAGATTTTAATTGTGAAACATCCTCTCCTTTCTCCTTGACTAGAAGTTTGGCAGCTTCAATTTCAGCTTCTGATGGTGGAGGGTTCTGCTTGAACTCCTTCTCCACCTTTTCTGCATCACTAAACAATGTTGTAACTTGAAACATTTCGCCCGCACCCTCACAATCACTAGTTGTGATGATGGGAGTATGCACATAAAGAAATCCATTCTTCTGAAAGAAAGTGTGTGTTGCATAAGCCAATGCATTTCTGATCCTAGCAACTGCTGATATCTGAAAATGGGAAACGAAATTCAAATATCACTATTCATATGATGCAGGCAATGTAGAATAAAGTAGTAGAGTTAGGAACATAATGCCAGTCATCAACATCAAACAGCATAACTCCAAAGGACAAAAGGCCAACAAAAGGACAAGAAGCAAAGATAATTTTTTATATTTGGGCATAAGGCGCAAATGGCTCCTCTTGATACTCATGACCTCTGATAGATGCATTGTAGTTAAGTGAAGTTTCAAAGGTATGATTAGATTAATTTGACTATCTATTCTGGTGATTTAGTTATTTACTTTGAGCTTTGTCGAGTTGTATCATAGGAGTAGTCTGCAATTTTGGCTTTTGAGTGGGACTGTTTGGATATGAAAAGAAGTTATTCCTTAGATTTGTTAGAGTTCAGGATCTTTAGATCCTATACTCTTTTTTATAGTAAATAAAAATATTTATTAAAACAAAAAGGAGATTACAGAAAGCGAGGGATGATAGCACCTGAAACAAAGTTACACACAACTCCATGAGGGAAGCAAAACGATAGTACATCAAGGACCAACCAAGGTAGATGATAAGTAGGGGAAGATGAGGTGAATGTGTATGTTTTGATCTCCAAGTAACAAATAGTTGACAAACAGATGATGAGTAGGTGACAAGCACAAGGTATAATTGAAAGAGACAATAAGCAGCTGGTGACACGTAGCTGATGGGAGTTACTTATAAAGGAATTTCTGACTCCATGTCTATGTATACCTATGTACTATGCTCTTTTTAAAAGGGAAATGAAATTAATTTCTGTTTAATTTTGAGTTAGATTTCTCTCAAATATTTTAGAAGGTGTGATGCTTTCTTCCTCTAGGAGTGATTCCTTGAACCGTCGTGTGAGGATATCTCCCCCAAGGCCCCAACCCCTCTTGATGACTAGAACACTACTAGACTGGTTCTAGTTGAATTACCCTCTCTTTAACTCCCCAAAATCAATAAATGTCTATCTCCCTTAGGTTCTATCCTGCATCAGAGAGAGAGAGAGAGAGAGAGAGAGAGAGAAGGTAATAGGGAACGACAGATGAAAGAAATCGTGTAGAGAATGCAAGGGTGTATTTGCAGACCATGTTAATTTTCATGTGATGGTTTTCCAAGAACTAGGCCTAACTTTTATCAAGGTGTTCTTAATTATTGTGGATTTCTTGTTTTCTCAATCAGGTCTCATACATTACATCTAGTGTCATCAAAGCATCAACTAGTCAACCAATTAGTCAATTGAGGGCCAGACCAACTGCAGCACTAACTAGTTGGTTGATACTCATGATGCGATCACCTAAATGACTAAGAATCAACCAAGTCAACTAGTTAATTAACAACTAGTGAACCACAAAATTATTTTAAAGCTTTATTTGTTTGTTTATAACTTTTATTATTTGAAATATATAGAATATGTTTGCATGTTATATTCATTATGTTGCTTTAAATAATTGTGATGAATATGATTAGATGATTGGTATATAAAATAGAAAAAAAATCATTACATAAAAGAAGTCAGTGAAGGAGTCCTTTTAAGTTTTCTTCCAATCAATGGTTAATTGATTGATACGGAGTTGCCAAAATCAAGGGTCACATCTAATAGTCAAGCTTGCACTCTTCTTTAACAAAGGCTGTCATTGCCTATCCGGCCTGGCTTTTTATTTGCTTGTAAAAACGTAGAGCGTAAACCAAATGTTCAATACCCTTCTTTTCTTGCATAATTGTAATATTCATTTACTTATCATGAGATTGCATCAATATCTTAACGCAATTCCCTCGTAAAATGTTTCTTGTGCAGTTCTTTATCGGTTAGCCAGTCGAACAGTTGAGTAAGACAGCCTCTAGAACTTTACCAACAGAATTGACTAAAAATGGATCAACTACAAAATATGCAGGTTTACCAAGTTTCAAGTTTTCCATCATAAATTAGTTTCTTGTTGAAACAATAGTCTGGGAAAGAGGAGAGCGAAGAATTTTCTGTGAACTGCCAAGACCAGTTTAGGGGAAACTATTGTCTTTATGAATATTTTCACCAGAGTATTATGCACTAATAATTCATGGTTTTAGGTGTAGCATGCCAACTTTCCAAAATGATATTGTGAGGGAAGAAAAAGGAAGAAAAACAATGGAGAGCAAGTAGAGAGAGAAAAATGAATGAAAGATTACCGTATTGGTTCTTGGTCGAAGATGCACAAAAAACTCAAGTGTGAGCTTAGTCTTCGGTAACGGGTACTTGGCAGGATCAGCGGAACCAATGTCGATGACCTTCTCCACCCGAAGCTCGACATTCTGCTTAGTCCCTTCGGGGGGTTTCTTCAGCTCACCCTCAACAAATACGCACGTACCGGTAGGGACGAGCTGTGCGAGAGGAGCGACGGAGGCGTCAACTATGACCTGTAGGTTGGCAGGGCAAGAACCATCGTTGAGTTCGAGAAAGGCAAAGATTCCCTTGCCTTGCTCTCGCCCTGTCTTGACCCAGCCGCCGACGGCCACCTTCTGGCCGGCAAGTCCCACCCCGCCGTCGGGGCGGCACACTATGGTGCGAATCAAGACGCGACGCGAGAACTGGGCCCACTGCACCCGACAACCAGAGTTGTCTGTTAGTGTTGCGGCGGCCATTTCTTGAATCGGCGGCGTGGCGTCGTCTGACATTGGCTCCCAAGTTCTGGGAAAGCAGGCGGCGCACTGTTCGTCAGAGAGAGAGAAGAGAGAATTAGAACGTTCGGAAACCGATGACAAGGCCGCTTCTCTTTTTTGCCCTAAATGCTAAATCCTTGTTGGGCACCAATCCGACGGTTAATTTACGACACGGCACACTTAAGTGCCCATGATCTACGGTGCTCAACGCCACCGTACAGGAGAATGTGCCAGTCTACGTGGGCCCCACGCCTGTATCGATGACTTTGAAAGAGACCGGATCTCCTCCTCACATAGGGCGCCTCACACGCGCCTCGTCTGTGATGGCAAGTGGAAATTGGGAACACTAGTAGTCCAGGACACTTGTTGGTGGATCATCGATTCGATTGGGGCGGGTCAAGTCACATTCGTACCACGAGAAACGAATATGAACCAGGCTACACTGAAGCAAGAGAATCGTCTCGATAGTCGATTCCATTCCATTGCTTGGTTGGTTACGTGGCATATGGAGGGTGAAAAGACAAAAGCGAGGAAGAGCTTCCCTCTCAAGTCTCATCCATTGCTATCTACTCTAATTTACGCCCCAAGGGTACTACTTCTAAATCTACGCATTCGTGACAGCCTTCTTCTTCTTCTTCCTCTTTTCTATTATCTGCAGAATCGTTCATCTGAAGTTTGAACAATATTTCGCCTTTCCAAAAATGGTGAATTTCATGTTAACCATTACGGCTGAGCTCGAGAACCTCACCAACCTTCAGCCTCAGGGAGGATGCGATGATCCAAGCTTCACATACTACTTCAGGGTCCATCTCTGTCTCCTTCCATTTTTCTTCTTTGCGATCCTTCAAGCCGCTTTGAAAATGTTTAGGGTTTACTAATCTTATATATATTTTTGTTCTTCAATGTCGTGTTCTTTTCGTAGTCTTTTCTTTGTGCTGTCTACAATCGAGGTTTACAGTTTGTTGACTTTACGAGGTTCTTCTTTTCTATCCTTCGTTTTGCAGTTGAAATGCGGAAACTGTGGTGAAGTGAGCCAGAAAAGGACTTGTGTGAGCTTAAGCGAAACAGTTCCTCTCCCCAATGGCAGGGGAACTACTAATCTTGTTCAGAAGGTTACTCTATCCTTTTCTCCAAAATTATTCTATATCAGCAAGTCTGAGCTTTAGAGGGATTTTACATTCTGAATACCAAACTAATTATCCTCCTCTCTTCTTATTGTCGGGGAAAACATTATTTGGTTTACATTTTCTAGGTTTTTCTTCTTTGATCAGAAGGTTACTATTGGTGAATCAACTTCTGGCACTTGGCTTATACTTTCTAGATTTCTCTTTCTCCAGTGTAAATTTTGTGGAAGGGAGGGAACTGTGCTGATGATTACGGGTCGTGGCCGTCCATTGACGACCGAAGTTTCTCAAGCTGGGAAACAGACTCCACTTATGGTGTTTGAATGCAGGGGTCTTGAGCCTGTGGATTTTGCTTTTGGAGATGGATGGAAAGCGGAATCCGTAAGTTATCGTGCTATTCTTGCTTTCTTTTCCCACAGTTTGCAGCATATAATGTAGTTATTGGCTTATTGACATCTACGTGGTAAGAGTCAATTTCATTTTCATGTTGTTTCTGTGTGCTATGGACTTCAATGGACAACTCTTTTTATATATTATTATTTTTCAGCTTTCATGAAGTATCTATTATAATTTGAATTTGATCTTGGATCCCAAGATACTTCGTGCAGCTTTCAGTTGAATCAGTCTGTTTTATCTGAAATTACTATGGTATAAATTATAAAATATCATAGTTTTCTTTCCAGAAATTCATAGCTCTCTTGTGCATGGTTGTTCTTAGAACCTTGGTCCTTTTTTGTTTAAAGTTTTTTTTCTTTATAAGTATCATTTTTATGTGAAGTTATGAGATATAATTTGAATTTGATCTTGGATCCCAAGATACTTCGTGCAGCTTTCAGTTGAATCAGTCTGTTTTATCTGAAATTACTATGGTATAAATTATAAAATATCATAGTTTTCTTTCCAGAAATTCATAGCTCTCTTGTGCATGGTTGTTCTTAGAACCTTGGTCCTTTTTTGTTTAAAGTTTTTTTTCTTTATAAGTATCATTTTTATGTGAAGTTATGAGATCATACCAGAATATCAGTCGTTATGATGTTTATAAATTCGAGTTAAATGCAAGTTCAAACCACAGCTTATAGCATCACACATACCGGTAAAGTAGATAGTATTCTGCCAACTATGAGTCTCTGCATTCTCTAGGTAAAACATTTAGGGATGCTAAGTTTCCTCAAAATAGCACCTCCTTATTCTCTGAAATGATTGTTTAATGTTTTCAAATTATTCAGATTCGACATATGTGATGGTTGAGACCAGTGTTTGAGAAGGCATGCGTGACTCTCGCCTTGAGATGAGGCTAAAAGAAAACATCCTGTAGAATGAGGATCAGCCTTCTGGCTTATGCCTGCAAGAATTGAGGCAGTTGTCTTACACCTCGAGATGCCTTAGGTTAAGAACATTTGCATCATATATTAATTGAAAGAATAGTTATCATAAATTAAAGAAACTCTTATTTAAATTCCATTTTAAGTTTCAGATATCTATGCATGCATGCATATGTGTTTGGTAAAAGGAAATGAAATGAAATGAGAAAAAACAACACAAGTATGCATATGTACGTACCGCACAAAATGTCATATTTACATCAGGTTTTAGTTTACATTAAGTACTTATAGGTGTTAAAGTTATTTAATTTTCATATGTTCCTTGTTTTTATGATGATTGATTTGTTTATATATTCCTTTTTTACAAAACTAAGTACTTCCTGTGCATATTGAAGTCTTCATTTGAAGCTGGTTGGCTGTGGGGGAAACACACTCCCAAAATTGCAGTCTTTATGTGGCTGCAAGACTATAATTCTTTGGTTGAAAGGAGAAATGGAACGTCAGACAACAGATTAGGGAAGCAAGAAACCTAACTCTTATTTTGGAAGCTAAACTATTCTGGATTCCTCGGTAAAATCTTTTTCTGATTCTTTGGCCTGTAGGGAGTTAGGTGACAGACTAATGTGGGTTGAATACCTGTGGGGTAATGACCTAGCATAAATATTGGCACTTTAGAGTCATTCTGAAATTGTGGGGGAGCAGCATTGGTCTGTTTCCTATATAGATGCTATATTGTGTATAAAGACTGTACATCTTTGTAAATGGATACTTATTCTATTTATCAATAAAGCTTATCTGTTATTAGGTTTTGTTACTAATACTTTTTTTAAAAGGAATTCATTCTTGAATATTCCTGTAAACAAGATATCTTGAGTGAGTGCTTATGGAATATATGCAAGACCATAATAAAAAAGAATTGCCCGATTGAGGAAAGCATAGGCACAAATTACATATTTATTGTTAAGGGAGATGGAATTGTGAAGGGATGGTTGACAACAGAAATTGTGGCAAGGAAGAGATTTGCTCATATTTTTCACATTAAAGGTGGATTATGCATTTATGTCATTACATCTCTCAGCAACATAAATGCATTAGAGGGTTCTACCTGTATGTGAAAGGATCTTCAGTGTTTCATTTGGCATGCACTAATGCTTTATAGCTTTCCTGTTGGACTAAACTAGAGAATATGGATCTCCTTTGTGATCCATACTTCTCCTTGGTTCTGTCTTTTTCTATTATTGATGTCCTTCAAACTATCTAGCTTTTGAGGCAATATGAATTACATTACTGTAGAGGTTCAATGCATCTATTGTTTTGGAGGCTATGTGGTGATTTCCCATATTATTTTAGATGGGTTCAGGTGGAGACTGAAGTTGGAACCAAAACAAATTGAAGTAATATTGTGCTTGAGAAGATTCAGGGATAGAATTTGACATAGTTCCTATTAGGTAAAACATCTTATTGGTTCTGAATCATTTCAGTACAGTTTCTCTATGGTGAGAGATTACTGGAGCAAGACATGACAGTTCTTTGCTCAGTAGAGATGCTATTTTATTTTTGCTTCAAGAGAATGATGTTTTTCCTTATTTGCCAAGTGCTTTCAAACATAAAGGTTAGCTAAAATGGGGCATCTGAGAAAAAAGGGAAAAAGATTAGTTGAAGTACTGTTAAGTTGAGTTAAATAGAGGGAGAGGGTTCCAAATAGATTGGAGAACTCAGGCCTTTTTTTCTGATATAGAAACCAATAAGGCATATCTGGAATTTTCTAAATTTCCAGGTCTTGAAAGTTATAGTAATAGATTTTTAAGAGTTACATTTTTATGACTATTTATCATAAGTGGATTTCCTAAGCAGACTAGTTCTTATTTTCTTGAATTGTCTTTTTGTGCTCATGCTCTGCCACTAAATAGAATGGAATGGTGAAATAATCCATCATGTAGCCAAGCCCATATAGTTGGGATAAAGCTAGGATGATGATGATGATGATTAGTTCTTATTTTCTTAATTGTGCCAATTCTTCAAGATGTTTTGATGAGTTACTACTAATTGCGCATGCCCTTCCTGGGGTGTTCTCTTTTCGTCCCTGATTGTGCATGCCCTTCCTGCATTAACTTGGTATCATAGCTAGATCTCACATCAATTTCTTTAGAAAAAGTTTTGATGAGTTACTACTAAAAAAATGAACAAAATGAAGGTTAAATTTGATTGATGCAAAATTTCCCTTTATAAAAAACAGTTCTTTAAAGGCTAAAAAGTTCTTATTTATGATCTCATTGGTATTTGCAAAAATACAGCCCTGTCCATGTCTTTCATGGTCGGTCATCTTACTTGGAGAGATAGAAATGATTGTTGAAGCTCACGTGTTGGGTTAAGCTCTCTCATGGACCTTGCTGGTTGTAAGGAAATGCTTTCCAATTTGGAAGCATTCCCTAGTAAACTCTGAAGAATCGTTAATTCGAGACATATAACATTTGTTAAGTTTCTTCTTTAGATGACTAGTCTTACGAACTCTGTTTTTTCATATCTTTGATCAGGTAATATTGTTCCTTTGTTTATAATTTTCTGAAGTTATTTGGTTCTGAAATTGTGAAGTAACTGTTTCTATGCTAAACATTGTGGATCAAACTGATATAAAGTATATTTTGTTTCAAGTCTTGTGGTTGCAAATTATGTTTTGAGTGAAAGTGATATTCTGCTTGCTATGATATATCATTTGTAGCATATTTTGTGTTATGACAGTCTCTTTGGTAATGAACTAATGAATGTCCAAATTCAACTAACTTGCATATATTTTTCGTTTGTATAGATAGAGGGGACTGAATTCACGGGCATCAACCTGTCAGAGGGAGAGTTTGCAGACTATGATGAGAAGGGAGAGTGTCCAGTTGTCATATCCAACCTCCATGCCGAGTTTGTTGTGGTGAAGTAGAAATCACTACTGTCTTGCATATGATATGATGCGGTGGTTTTATTTACCAATACCTTTTAGTGTATTTTCACTGGAATATAAAGGGGATGATGCTTTGACTTCTGTTTACATTTTACACTAGGGACGTGTTTGTTGAATGTTGAGGAAACAAATTTCCATAGGAAATAAAAAACGAAAAAGGACGAATTTCACTGCATCTTGACGAATTACAGAAGGTGTAGCACCGAGCATATGAGATCAGAATTGTTGCTAGGAAATGTAAATAAGAGATCAACGTTGTTATATCAGTTTTATTAGCAAAAGTAGGTGCTCTGTCTGCCCTTCTACCGTTTTCTCTTTGCCTCTCCTCCCATTGTGACAGGTCGATTCTTTTGAAGGTTGATTCTTTCGGGTGTTTGATTTCGTGGGTGTTTATTCAATAAACACTGTGACTTAGGTGTCACTTCAGCAGTTTTTCTCTCTTAATCTTTTATACACAATAAAAATGGGAAAAGTGGATTTCAGATTTTGTGCATATTTTTCCTTTGGGAAGTTATTTTTTACAATTTTCACAAACAGGCATTTTTTTACTGTTATGCTGATGTGGCACCTACTTACTATAAACGATTGTAATTATTATCTTTTTCGGTTTTGCAAGTAAATAAAGTACATCATTGACTGAAAAAACGTAAAGGGAACTAAACACATACTTTAAAGCCACTACCCCTTCTAATGTTCCACATCTCCTATTTACATAATTCGGTTCGATCACCTACCATGGTTTGAACCTTTTCTTTTGTTTGGTACCATAGTTTGTATACATGTTGCAGTCCAAAATGCGATCGCTGATTCTCTTTTTCTCTACTGACTATATATTTCAGTAATTTAGAAAGATGAAGGTACTTTAATATTTTGTACAATACACGTTCTTTTTTATCTTTACTTAAAAGGTCTTAATATTTTGGGCTCTCCGAATTTTCATCAAAAATAGCTTATAAGCTGTCTGGCAGAATGCTGAAGTCATCATGTTTCAACTCCACCCCCCCCCCCTCCCTCAACGGGCCAGATTGGGTTTGGGTTGGTAAACCTGGGCCTGACCTCAGATTGGATGAGGTTTGTATCTTCGGGTGAGTTAATCCTCAGCCCAACCTACCTGCCCGAATTAAATCAAACCGCAAAATGTCTTACAAGTGTATGATTAAAATGCTCTACAAAAGGAAAAGGGTAGAAGAAAACCGTCTTCCCAGCTTTGAAAAACACAACGATAGACAAATATCAAAAAAGAGAGAAAAATAAAGAAAATAAAAGAACAAAACAATGAGGGAATGGAAACTGTTTATATTACAATCCATTTGTCCCATCTTGGTATTATGGGATACTAATGTGAGTGAAGTATCCCACATCGGTGGTATAGGATGCTGTTGTGGAATATATATGTGTTTGAGTTCACTCCCTCGGTTAGTTTTCCCAAGGCACATAGCAGTTTATAAATAAGAGAATGTGATTTTTTACTTAGTACAGAGACATGCTTTCTTAATCAACGCTGTTTACAGATTTACATTTTGCGGGCATAACTACATAAGTTGGTAATAACTCCTTGTACAATTCTACTCGGAAATGTTCCCTGTACAAATCATTACGTTTGTAGATGTAATCGTATGGAAATCCTCAAAAGAAAGAACACTCTCCATGTCCTCTCGGACCCCCCCCCCCCCCTTAACTTTTCCTTGTTTTTTTTTTTCTTCTTTCTTCACCATTTTCTAAACCCACATTCTCCTGCTAAGAGTCATAACAAGTAAAGGAGGATAATAAACTGATTGTTGTACAACAATCAAAGATAGCAAAAAGAGAAAAAAGCTTCAGGAATAAGAGACAAGGAAGTTGCCAATCTGGGCAGTGAAAGATCAAAACAAGGAGTTAAACAAGCTCTAGCAAGCACACACATTCAATATGAGGTGTATGAGGGAACATGTCTACTGGCTGCAGTCTTCTTAGCTTGTAACAACCTTTTATATTCTGCTCCACCTGCATGCACTTTTCAATAGTCAATTTCCATAAACACAAAAACATAAAACTGATTTTTATGATTCCACCACATACCACACCATGGCAGAGGTAATCAAGGTCACGCGCACATGTAGCAGGATTGCAGGAAACATAAATAATGCGTGGTGCTCGTAGCTTCAATAGAAATTTAATCAACTTCATATGCATGCCAGGACGGTTAGGATCTGCAGCAGTTTTATGAGCAATGAGTAAAAATTATGCAATTCATTAAATTCTGTGTAGTCATATAAAGTGATGATTAAACCAGATACCGCTACATTTTTCATTTTTTCTATTAGAGCAATAAAAACTTCATCAAAAAAAATATTGGAGCCATAAAAAAATACAAATTTTAGTCTAAGAGGCTAAGAGTCTTGATTTGTAGTGAAAATACTGCTAATTCATGATCAATCACAGTTTTAAAGATATAGGTCTATCAGAAGAGCATTTTGGTTCTTTATAGGGGATATTCAAATAATCAAAATTAATTGAATAATAGTAACTGACTGAAGTCAACACAGCCCTGATTTCAAATACCAACTATTTAGGGTTGGCTATACAAAAAAATAAAATTTAAATAAAAGTCCCATCAGAATCACAATGAGAAAAGCCCTTAGGTGTAAAACTTCTCATCAGTCCTACGCAGGTTATAGCTCCTTTTCATTTGAATTTCCTTTCCTCCTCCAAAGTTCTATTTATATCTTTTTCCTGCTCTTTTTGTTTGCCAAAATAGTTAAAAATATAGACCGTACAAAACCCCCTTCTCCAAATAGCAGCACTAAAATTAGGGAAGTTATTATATCAAGGAGGAAGCTGGGCATAGGAGAGAAAGCATATTCAAAAGGAAGATAACCTGAAATGACAATGTCAGGCTTAGGAAACCCATCACCAAAAGTGTCACCAATTTTATTGAGATCCCCTTGGACAAATGTAGCATTATGTATACCATTCTGCTCAGCATTTCGACGAGCATCAGCAATGGCTTGACTGACTACTTCATAGCCATAAACATGTTTGACCCTGATAGGAAGAAATCAAGGTAAAGGTGGTCATGATCCCATATTTTCAAAGACTAAAATTCAAAAACTGAACCAAAAGAAGAGAGTTTACCTTCTGGCAAGTGTCAGACCAATGGTTCCAGTTCCACAAAAGAGGTCAAGTACAACTTCGGAGCCATCTCCTCTTATAGCAGCACAATCTTCTATAATCTTATATAGAACCTCTGCCTGGACAAGATGGATCTACGATATTTAATAAATTTGGAAATCATGCACATGAATAAACACACAGACAATATAACATGACGTTAAGGCTATGTTTTGTTTGATAGAAAATAAGGGAAAAAAAAGAAAGTTGAGGGTAAGTTCTTAACAAATTTTGTGAAATTTCTTAAGAACTTAAACTCAACCTTTTGTTTCTCTTATTATCAAACTAAACACAGTCTAAAGGATCTGATCTGACAAATGCTAAATCAAGATTATGAAAAGTAATGCACTTCAATTCCCTATACAGCATACCTGGTGTGTGTTTGTTTGGAAGAAAGAGTTCGCTGAGATTTGAAAAGTAAGTTCCCTTAAGGTCTCTGTGATGGTAGATTTACCATATAAAACATATTCTTCCTCCCCAGCAGATGTGTTGCCGATAGATCTATTCACATTATTTATGATGCTTACCTATTGGTCATCAACAAATAACAGCCAACTGTGTAGAAAATGATGGTTCAAACATTACCCAACAACATGAAATATCTAACAAGACATGGCATGCTATGAATATATGATTGACCATTAAGACACTTCAGAAATTATTAATATCTTAACATGGTAGATACTTATTCCAGTATGCCATACATGATACATAATATATAGTAACTACGTACATACATAAATTTTGAGTGCATGTGTTCAGTAATATTCTTGTTGCCAACAGGAATAGTTCATTCAAGTGTCTGGTTATAGATGAGGTCCTAAAATTATAATATGGGTGGGGTTGAGTCATGTACCCAGTCATTCAGTTTCCCTCTTTGCCATTTTTGTCCTTTTTGGTAGGCAAGTGTGATCAGTTGTGTTGGAGACACAACTGATCACAGGCTTACAAAACAAAAAATAGCACAAACAGCAATGTGCAACCAGTTGCCCTTTTTTGACCCTTTTAGTAGGTAACTGTGTTGAAGACACAGTTGGCCTCACATCTAATAGTATTTAATTCCTTCCATGATCAGCAATGTGAGCCAAAGCTAGGTAAGCAGTATTGCTAGTCAGACCAAATCAAAACGGTTGATGTAGAAATAATCCAGAATCCCTATGTTCAGACTATTGTACAAAGCTGCATTTGGATTCCAGGAGCACAATTGGACTTGAACTACTTTCCTGCCTCAATTCTGCCAAAATGAAATGACCACTCCCTTCGCATCACTTAGACAATGTCAAAATGCAGAATGTGAAGGCTAAAAATCCTGGTTCTAGTGAATTACATGATGCCTAGAAGTGAATTACTTTCCTGCCTAATTCTGCCAAAATGAAATGACCACTCCCTTCGCATCACTTAGATAATGTTAAAATGCAGAATGTGAAGGCTAAAAAAAAGGAAGGGGGATTGGGGCTAGGTCATATTCTGGAAAGAAATTATGCTTTCTTGGGGAAGTGGCTGTGGAGATTCCCCTTGGAACAATCTTCTCTCTGGGCTACTGTTATTAGAAGCAAGTACGAAAGGAGTAGGAATTGTTGGGACTCCAATCTGGTCTCTTCTCGATACTCCCATCGCAGCCCCTGGAAAGGCATCTCTTCCCTTCTTGATCTGTTCTCTCCTTTTTTGAGATTTAGACTGGGCAATGGCTCTAGTATCAAGTTCTGGACTGATCTTTGGTTAAGTCAACAACCTCTCTGTTTTTCCCACCCTCTCCTTTTGTCTCACCCATGACAAACAGGCTTCTGTCTCTTCAGTTATCCTCAGAGGAGACACTGGTCTCTCTTTCAATTTTAACTTCTGGAGAGCCTTAACAGATCCTGAAACTCAATATCTCTTCCCTTCTGTCCTCTCTTTCAGTTGTCTTCTCCTCCCACTTGATTCAGGACAAAAGAATCTGGGGGCCCTCTTCGGATGGCTTGTTTTCCACAAAATCCTTCTTTAGTGTGCTGACTTCTGGGACAACTAACTTTCCCTCCTTGCATAGAAAGATTTGGCTTTCTGCTGTCCCCCTAAAAGTGTGCTTCTTTGTATGGGAGGCTTATTGTGGCAGTATCGATACTTGTGATATGATGCTAAGAAAGAGGAAAGGAAACCTTTACATTGCCCCTCATGTCTGTGTTATGTGCAAGAAAGATGGGGAGTCATGTAGTCATCTCCTTATTAACTGTGAAGTAGCCAGAAGTCTATGGCAATTCTTTTTGGACACCTTTTATAGAGGTAGTTTTCATTGGACCCCTCCAAATACTGTGCCGGACTTTATCTTACAATGGCCTGGATGTACCTCTGGCAAAAGAGGTGCCTTCTTTGGAAAGGCAATCATCCATGCAATTTGCTGGTGCATTTGGAAGGAACACAACAAAAGAATATTTGAAGATAAATACTCTTCCCTCGATGAGTTAAAAGGAAGGGTATTCAGGGCCGGTCCTGAGCTCTTCAAGCTATTCAAGTTCTGGAAGAGGTCTCACCTCTCCTGTGAACCCCAGACCTCCTACAGAATTCATCCTCCAGTTTGATGGCAGTTGCTACAGAAGTTTAAATCACAGAGGTCAGGCAGGTATAGGTGGCAGAATCTTCTCGGCTCTAGGAACTCAAGTTTGGGCCTTCAGTGGTCCCATTGGAGAGGCAAAAGCAGTCGAAGCTGAGATTCAGGCCTTGCTAACGGGGCTGAGATGTGTCAAATCCTTGAACATCCCTTTAGTTGTGGTGGAAAGTGATTCAAAGGTGGTCATGAGCTGGATGCTAAATAAACAGGAGGGTCCTTGGAGATTTTCCCACCAGATCAATGAAATCAGGGATATTCAATCTCAGATTCATTGTGTATTCAGGTGGATTCCAAGGAATCTGAATTCAGTAGCAGATGCTCTTGCGAAATCTGGGGTGGGCAGGGATGTTGTACAGCAATATAAAGCTTCCTGTTTAATGTTTAGGGAAGGCCTTTTGTTTATTTTTGTTTGATCTTCCTATCCTTCCCTTCTTTAATGAAAGTTTCCTTTTCTCAAAAAAAAATGGTTCTAGTGAATTACATGATGACTAGAAGTGAATCCAAGCAGTGGGATTCAGAGATTCACAGTTTTCACAATTCCAATTCCACTGCCAAATACAAATCCACTCTGATCCAAACACACCCTGGTAGCTAAAATATCATGTTAAGGAGATTCTATTATGCTAGAGAACAGTAGAAATAACCTAAGTAACACATTTTATAATTCCGATAACAAAAAGGTTCACAAAATCAAATACACAATTCTACTGCTGACCAGGAAAAAACTTAATTCTGTTTGCACATTGTTAAAATTGCTACAGTTGTTCTTTTAAGTACAATAACAATTTTGGTTAAAATTGGAGGTATACATGGGACACAATTGCATCTAATGCCACATACTTTAGAAGGACAAAAGAAAGAGATTATATTTCAGTGGATCACTATTTAAAAGAAGATAGCAGTCAGCCTCTTTGAGAAAAAAAGAGGACCAAGTTCACCACAACAGCATTCCTAAGACCAGTAAATCTGGAGAAACAGCAATGAATAATTTATCCATAATCTTACTACACATTCTATAGGTTGACTTGAACCTTCAAGGCAACCATGAAATTATCCTGCAAAAATCTAATGGAAGCAATGCCAACAATATTCTTTGCAGAAATTTGCACCTTTCAAAAAAAAGAGGAAACCATTAGTTCTTTATGAAACCTTAAGGCTGTGTTTGGTTTGAAGGAAAAAGTAGGGAAAGGAAGGGAAAGCTAAGAAAACCTTTACAAACCTTGTATAGGTTTCCCTACCTTTTCCTTCAAACCAAACATAGCCTAAGTGAAAATGAAGGGCATAGAATACAAACCACTTCAGGAATAGCTGAGATCTTCTCAACAAGAACCTTCAGCAACTCTGGCTTGTAAGATGAAGTCACAAAATTAACCATCAGCTCTGGTAGACCAGTTGTTACATCTCTGAGACAAAAATGAAATCCATTTTAGTGGTTTATTATTAAGATTTAATTATGCCATAAAAAACCCTCAAAAAAGTGGAACTCAAGCATTTAAAATGAAACTTTCAATGACTTAAAAACCAATAAAAAAAGGAACAAATGCTGAACATCATATAGAAAGAAGAAATATATGAGATCTAAAATGCAGTAATATGTGCTTCATGCATAACGTAGAGGCATCTAGGATAAAAAAAAATATTGTCTATGAATGTCTAGTGGACTTACAACCCAATCAGGATAAATATTGAATCTTCCACCACAATGAAAACAAGATTTAAAAGATAGGAAATAAAGCAACAGAGCCTCATGCCCATGAACTGACAGGATTATTATGGCTAAAAGATAATTATAGATATTTGAAAAGAAACAGTAAGCAGGGCACATTACTACATTACTATAAACTAAAGTTATCAGATACCAATTTCATTTTTTTCTAAATGCCCGATATTGTCTCTGTGTGAGCATAAAAATATTACATAGAATATGCTCAATTTTCACAGTAAATATATGCAACGCCAAAAAAGAAAAACTCAAGTTCTGTTCTTTCACTTTGCTGTTTAACTTAAATGAAGAGGACAGAATCACAGAAGGTGGTCACCCAACAAAATCATGGTATTGACTGGAATCCATATTAATGAATAGAAATTGAATCTTGCTGCATATATGTAGGTGAATCAATCAACCACTTCATTGCTTATCTTCTAAAAATTATTTCTTTCCATTATCAGACATTTTTTCTTGTCCTTGTCCATTGTCTTTGTTCCCCCCCACATTTCCCAGATGTCACAACTTATTCAGGTTTTAGCATCAATTAGCCAGATGAAAATAAAGGATATTGTTTGAGTGGGTGGGTGTGTCATGAGTCATGACATAAGAGTGTTCCTATTGATATCACAATTTTTGTTATGTGATAACTAAAGGAAACATAAACAGGATGAATGAGATTCTACCTTCCGGTTCTTAGCATTAGATGCTTCAGAAATCCAGCATGAGTATGAGTATCATATGGAGAAAGCCCTAGCTGTGGATCTCTCCAACAATCCTGAACCACTTGGAGAACCTATAATTGTAATTTATAAACATAACTCACATCATTAGCAAAAAAGGCAAAACATATAATGTAAATAAAATGCTCATAAAAGAACTGGGTAATTGGATCACGGATATATCATTCCTTCTATTCTTCTGCATTTGTAGCTTATATCCATTGAGAAATGGGATTTTAGGTTGTGAGGAACACTGACTGAGAACAGTAAGGTTAAGGTCTACCTTAAAACAGTGGAAAAAAAATGGCACTTCTTATTTTACTAGATGAGGGAGCTATAAATTTGCAATACCTGCTGCATATATCCAGTTTTTGGAATGATGAAGCAACATACCTTATTTGCAGACTCACTTTGTAATAAGCACTTCTCAACATTGAGGACCTTGTCAAAAAATCCTGGAGCATGCAGTCCCAATGCATAACCATTTGAACCATCCCGTTCCAGATGAAGTGCCTCTCTAGGTAGCCACTTTTTACTACTAAATGAAAACTCCATCTGCATCTCTAGTTAAGTAGTTTAGAATATGCATCATTAGGTGAAAAGGAAGGAATGTCTGACATAAGAATATTATACATTCAGGTAAAGCATATTTTCTGAACTGTAATAATTAAGAATGCCATTAGTAACAAGGCTGAGCTTACCTGTTCTAAATGTACTTGTCATTATTGGACAGCAATCAACTTCAGTAGCCATGCTTAGGTTGTCTCAGACATGCAAATGCCACTTTAACTAAGAAGTTAATAGGTTGAAGAATTTTAGAGAAATTCAGACCTATGTCAGTTAGGGTTTGGGGAAGAATAACATGGGTTCCTGGAATGTGGGTATCAAACCTATCCTGATTTCTGAAGCGTATGGAAAAAATGATACTACATATGAACAAATTTCCTCTACCCTTATCAATGCTAAACAAATAAAAGAAAGTTCTATTTTCAATTCTAAAATGTTATTTTATCTAGAACTCAACTCAACTCAGCCTTAATCCCAACAATTGAGTCTCTCAAAAAGCAAAGCTGAATTATCTCATTTCAATTATAAGTCACGAATATAAGATTGAATTAGTGATGCCCAACTACAATGGATGGTCAGTACTAGCAAAGGACTTCTTTTTCCAAGTTTGTTCCACCTTTTTTTCCAGTTTATATTCGTATAAAGCATATGGTGTATTTTTACATGGTACACATAGACTCTTTAGGATGCAACAGTTACCTTTCACCTTTTTTAAAAGACTAATACTACATATTACATTTCGTTAGTCAGTTTTTCACCCTTGGGATTTAGAAAGTTTGTAATTAAACAATAGATTCAATAAGCCAGGATTGATTAGCATCTTCATATTATAATTCTCAACAAAGATACATGCTTCAGAATAAAACAAAATTTTCAAATGTTAAACGCTCCATGGTTTTGGTTTCAAGTTATGAAGTGATAATGTCCAACGAGGTCGAAGACGAAGAGTAGCACACACCTTATTTCGGTAATGAAATTGAATATCGCACGGAACAATAGGCTTCATGAAGGCAGCAAATTCTGGGTCCTTATTGGAAAACTTGCCCACATGTATCATCAACTCGTGAACTTGTTGTTCTTTCGCTCTAACCTGAGCTTCATACAATAGGTTCTGTGTTTTACAACCTCCACAATCTGAAGCGTACTCGCATGGAGCAGTAACAAAGTCCCAGTGTGGAGAAATCGTCTCTATCTTTTGTACCTGGCACATACATGACAACAATCCTGAATTGTTAAGGCACAAATTACAGGAAGAGTTTACCGGAAGCAATGTACGCACCTCAGCGTAGTTATCCTTTTTGCGGGTAACGCGGCCGATAAAGCGTTCGCCGGGGAGAGCTCGATCGCACATTAGGACGAAGCCTGTGCCAGCGACTTTGCATACGCCCTTGCCTTTGAAGGCTAGAGATTCACAGACCAGCTCCAGCGTCTGACCTCGCTTTGGAAAGAACGGTTGAGACTGATGTGGCGGTTTTCTTGTAGTAGTAGAAGTAGTTGTCGTGGTAGGAAGAGGAGGAGATTGCTGAGCTTCTGACTCGTCAAGCGAAGAGGAATGCAGATAATGAGAAGCAAAAGGAGAGAGTGACGGGGAAGAAGAAGAAGAAGAAGAAGAAGAAGAAGAGACTGTCAGAAGCCATGGCCGCGTGTTCAGGCGACGAAAGCCGCAGTAGTGAATTGTTGCCATACTCCGTATCCAAGGGGAGGCGGTACAAAGTTGGAGGCTTGGAGCCTGGAGGAGAATTTTCTGTTTTTGATTGGGGATAGAGGGTAGTTTGGTCATTTGATCGCTTCTACCGCCGGAAAATATATATATATTGTTCTGTTACGTTAAAGAAAAATGAAAAATCCCTCTCATGCCTCCATTTCCTTCCCCGTAAAAAGCATAACAACGCAAAGAAACATTCACACTCAGGTAAGGGCAGGCATTAGTCCGTTTGCTTCTACTCATCAAGAAAAGGGTAAAAAAAAAGTTAAAAATCTGTTTGGCTTTGTTTGGTTGAAGTGCAATTTTATTTGCACTACTATAAATGCATGGGAATGCAAATTCTTATTTAATTTTGTTTTAGGTTTTATTTTATTCTGTTTTATATCTTAATTTATTTCAATTATACTTCAATCAAACCAAATAAACTAAAATTTGAAACAAAAATAAGTCAAAATTTACACTTGAATCAATTGCACTGCCATAGTTTCGCATCAGTGCAAATTTATTTGCATTGCAACTAAACACAGCTTTGTTTCTCAAACTAGCTTATTTGGAAGTTGGAACCTCAGCCTGGCCTATCAAGATTAGTTGTAAGGTCAATTTTAGCTTTAGCATAGGAGTGAGCATTTGATTTATTCAGTTAAAAAATGAACCGAATAAATTGAAATGCTTTAAATCAAATTTAAAAAATAAAAATCAAACTAAAACTGAATTACAGAAAAGCCAAAATAATCAAAACCAAAATTTTTTATTTGGTTTTTTATTACTTCAGTTAAAACTGAATTTTAATAAGATATACTATATTATATATATTATAACATATAATATATATATATAATATAATATGTATTATGAAAGCAAATTCCATTATATTATATTTTAATATATAAATAATATAATATATTATGCATTATGTGTTACATATTATATACCAAAGTTTGGTTAATTTGATTTATTTAGTTAATCGAATTTATAATTCTAAAAACCGAAGTCAAAATCAAATATTCAAAAATCGAATTAATTGAACTGAATTAACCAAAACAAAACAAAACTGATTTTTTCAGTTTTAACTGAATTATGCTCACCCCTACTTAGTGGTTCCAATGTCTATCCATAAGATATGTTTTTCAAAAGATAATAATATATTGTTTTTATTGTTTTGGGATAATATTCTATTATAAACATTCCCTATTTTCAATTCATATAGTCATTCAATCTCAAAGAAAACAGAACATGATCCATAAGCAACCTAAATAATATCACATGTCCATTATTAATCCATGATCCAACTTTACATATTTACAATTTAGGCCATGCTCATTTTTCGAGAAGTCATACCTAGGTAAATGTGCTTACCCTTGGTTTGTGAAGTTTGTAATGCTTTATCTTTTTGGTGTATCTTTTTTTCTTCATTTATCAAAAAAAATGTAAGATTTAAATAGAAGGGAATTATATGAATAGTAATTGTTTAATTTATAATTTAAACATCACAATTAAATAGGGACTAAATCCAAAAATGAGCATTTTAGTCAAAAGAAAATTCGACTGTCTTATTCATATTTTTAATAGTAGTGCAAATATAGAATCATAGATGTGTTTTTTTTTTTGTATTTCTATGTGTAAAAATAATTTTGATATGTCACACTCACTTTTTTTTAATATGATAATTATATGATATTATACATGTGTCTGCATGCTTTTCCTTTTTACAAAATTTATGTATTTTTTCATTTTTGTATTTTTATATTTGATTAATCTTTATTGTTTTAATTTGATTAATAAAAATATCATAACTGTGTCTAATTTTTTCTACATTTTTTGCAATTTTTGATATTTATTCCTATTTTAAAAATTTTATTACCTAAATATGATTTCATAGGTTGATCAACTTGATTTGGATGGTTGAATTTCTTAGCCACCACTTGTACAAGAATGGTTTTTTTAGTCAGTTTTAAAATATATGAGTTTATGTTGTTAAAAATATTGACATAAATCTAATTAGTAGCATTTATTAGTAAAAAATAACTTAAATATAGGATTTAATAAGAGAAAATGAGAGTTAATAATTTAAGCATAAGATTTAATGAGAAAGGATTAAATAAGGTGGGAAGTAATAATTGAAGTTACATTTTCAACCCACAATTATGGGCATTTTAGTAGCCATAAAAGCTGGCATTAAAACTATAACAAAATGACATTTATTCCCTTTCTCAAACAAAGAAATAAAGGGCAATTTTAGTCTAAAAAAGTTTCTCATTGCATTCCCACTTTTATATATAGTATAGATTTGTTCTTATGTGTTTTCCTCTTTATTGAATGAGCTAGTTCTGGATTATTCAACTTCGGGTGTCAAAGTGTATAGACAAGCCCCATTGATCTCTCATCTTGTCTTTACAAATGATAGTTTCATTTTACAACAGCAAACCTCGGAGAAGGAGGGAAGCTTTTGGAAGCACTTTTAGACTATGAAACATCCTCTGGCCAAAAGGTGAATTATGAAAAATTAGAGATTTTCTTTAGTTCCAATGCACATGAAGAGTTTAAGAAGCTAATCTCGAAAAGCTCTTGACTTCAAAAGAGTGGACAATCCTTCTATTTATATGGGGACTTTTCCATTGATAGGTAAGAGGAAATGTCAACTCTTTAACTATATCGCTGAGAGAGTAGCCTCAAACCTACTGGCTATAAAGACTTAATCCTTTCTCAATCAAGAAAGGAGGTTATGATAAAATCAGTCCTAATAGCTACTCCTTACCGCATGTCCAACTTTATGTTTCCAATGAAGGTTTGTAAGGACATCTCCAAAATTCAAAGGAAATTATGAAGGGAAAATGTAATGGAAAAAAAAGGTTAATTGGGTTTTAGAGATCCTCATACTCTCAATATGGCACTCCTAACAAAGCATGCTCAAAGATTATGCCATGATTCCCAAAGTTTATGGGAAAGGGTGATGAAAGTGTAATATTTTCCAAAACTCTCACTTCCTTGAAGCTAGTTCTAGGTGTGGGCAATCTTGGGGATGGACATGTATTTTGAGAATGAAGAAAAGTGATTGAAAGAGGTATCCTGTGGAAAGTTGGTTATGGAAATCTCATAAACATATGGGATGATCATTGGGTTCTAGGAATTGATGGTCTCAAGCCAATGGGATATGCTCTAAGAACAACTCAAAATCAATGTGTTTCTTCTCTAATTAATTGTAATAATAGATCTTGGAACCCCCCAAGCAATTAAGCACCTTTTTCTTGATGATGTTGTAAGAAAATCATTTAAATCAGATTACCCATGATCTCATGGGAGGATAAACTATCTAGATAGGAACTGAGTTGGACCAGTTCTCAATCATATATGCCAATAATATTGCCTCCCAATAGCTGAGTGAGTTAAGCTCTTTTGGATGTAAATTTGTTGAGGAGAAGTCATTCTGAAGGTTATTTTGGCACCTCTTAGTGGAACCAAAATTAAAACATTTTTCTTTGGAGATGTTGTAGTAACAACCTCGTAGTGAATGAAAACCTTCATAAAAGGAAGATTTTGCAATCCCCCATGTGTCTTAGGTGTGAAAAAAAAAAAGAATCCATAATGCATGCTCTTCTGTTGTGTGAAAAAGAAGTATGTGTATGTGGTTTAGATCGGGCCTGGGTTTTAGAGTAAGCCATCTAATCCATTTTGCTGTGTGGTTTGCTAAGGTTCTTGATGTAGCGTGATCTGACTACTCCCTACTGGAGGATGATCTGGCTTCCAGTCGGGCGGCGAGCTAGGTGAATCTGTAAGAAAGGATCAGAGAACCTGGGGTGGCTAACCCGGTGAGGTCGCTCCGATGCTTAAGTCAATAAATTGATGCGAGCTGAAAAGCTTTGAGAGCTAGAGAGCTAGAGAGTAGAAAAATCACGCGTACCTTGCACCATTGGGGTTGGTGCCTTTATATACAGAAGTAGTCGTGGAGCTCACGAAAGAGCTCTGGGATATCCGGGGTGTGGAGATAGAGTTCGTTCCACTTCCGAAAGAGCAGTGTACAGGTAAGGCTTATCGTTCCACTTCCGACTCCGGCGGAGTCAGGATGAATTCTCATCGTAATCTCAGAAAAGTCGGGATTTGTTAGCTCATCGTGATCTTGAGAGATTCGGGATCCGTTGGAGAGACCTCTGGAGCTGGTTACGCGGGAGTCAGTTACGTGGCGATTCGAGTTGTTGGCCCCAAGCTGGTACTTCGATCTTTTAGTTCTGAACTGGATTGAATACCAAGGTGCCTCGAAGCCGAGGTGAGCCTTATGTCGAGGTGGCTGAATACCCGAGCTCAATTGTTGCAAACTAAACTTGCCAGGCTGAGTTATCATCTCTTGGTCAGGTCGTATCTACGTGTCCCCTTTTCACTGGGTCGGGCCAATTCACCCTTCATCAGTTCTCAAGTTTTTTTTTTTCTCATAACCATGTGGACTCAATTATCTGCTTAGTTGTTGGATTATGGTAAAATTGGAAAGATAGGAACAATTTTTTTTTTTTGAAAATTCTTTTACAAATCATTTGTCAGTCATTAATGCCATGAACATGTTGATAGCATAGACATTTATGCTTTTACAATAGAAATTAGAAAACTCTTCAACTGAGGGTCGTATTGGCCCTTCTTCTTTTTGTTGGTGTCATCCCTCGGATGGTTTTTGTGAAATTGAATGTTGATGGAGGTTTTCAAGCTCAAAATAGGTCTTCCTTTGGTTTTGTGGTGAGAGATTTTGTTGGTTGTTGATGTTGGGCTTATTGTGGTCCTCTCTCAATTGATTCCCCTCCACTAGCAGAAGCATTGGCTCTTGAGGAAGCAGTGAAAGTATCAAAAAGAAAAGGCTTAGTTCGGGTGGTTTTTGAATTGAACTATCAATCCATAGTTACTCACCTAAATAATCCCTCTCCTTAATATCCTAAGGAACTAGTCTTCGTCAATGAAGATTTGGTTTCTCCATGTGATGAGTTGGAAGTCAAATTTTTATGGTGCCACCGAAAGTGCAAATACAACTACCCATGAATTAACTAAAACATGTGCTCACTCTGTTATTTGGTTGGAAGGATCTATTCCAGTCAAGTTATCTTTTTTTTTTTTTGACTACTTTGTAATTTATATATGTTGTAGTTTTGGTGTGTCTATTTCCTGTTTTTTATTTTCTGTTGTTCATCGTGTTGTTGGTTGTGCTATTGAATGAAATCAATTTCTTACCCATTTATAAAAATGAAGAAACGGATGAATCGTCAACACACCCTGACTTTGTATTTCAAGGATTACCCTCTTAAAATGGCTAAAATTGTCAAGACATCTTGATTTTATATTTCTAGGTTTGCCCTTTTCGAAAACGCCCCTCACATGCCTTGTCAACTGCCCTTTGTATTGGGAAGTGTGTACACTCATATTTCAAGTTTGAGTCCAATTATATTTCGATATGTTACCGGGTGCTGAGTTGGAGTAAACTTACAACCTACTAAAATGAAAATTCTCTAATTTTTTTTCTTAGAAAAATAACCATAAAGGTAAAGCTTTCAACCTGGAGTTCGAAAATCTTTTGGCTTCTGTCTCAACCCTTTCCTCAAATCTGATCTCTCTTTGTAGAAATAGTCACTAAGAATTTGTTAGGATGGACAAATGCCCCAGTGGTCGTGATTTTCTGAGGAAAATACAATAAAAACCCCCTTGAAAATGGCGTTTAAAAATTGAAGTGCTAACAATGAAGAACACTCAATGCTCTTTACAAATATCATTAGATTCTGCAATAATAAAACTCATATGCTGGTTCTTCTTAGTTAAGTTTGTCATTCCTATGCAGGTGTCGACGAAGTTATACAAAGTTTGAGGGTAATTTAACTTTTATTTTCATGTTATGTTTTCTCCTTTTTTTATTTTTATTTTTTGTTAAAGATCAAGTTGAAATGCATTAATCACTTCAAGGTGATTGTCCATTACATAGTCAGAGATATTAAGGGGGAAGCTATGAGCTAGACTCATTTAAAAGAAAAATGTCCGCTTTCGTTTTGCCTGTCACCTCATGAGCTGTGTTGTTGAACCTTCTTGGGAATGAAGAAAAGTCAAGTCTTTGAAATGGCTGGTTCTGATCAAACACTTCATGCCGATAACAAAGAAAAGGATGAATAGTGTCTGCTCCATTTGGAAAATGGTTCCAATGGAAAGTTTGGCATCAGATTTCACCCAAGTTCCTGTTATGGTTACTCACCATATTGACCAACTTCCTGTTGTGGACACAAAACACGAACAATTCAAGCCATGGCAAGAGCTCTAATGTATTACTATAGCACAAATTGTAGTTGGCCTTAAGCCATCGGGAAGGAGGAAGAATCCAACTCCAGTTTCCCTCATTATGATCACTCTGGAATCCAGGATGAGGATGGTGTGCAGCATTGTTGCTCCAAAGTAGCAATTTTGAGGTTGCTCTGGTTGCCCTTGTTCTGTTTGTTTTTTCTTCTTAATGTATATTTTTTCATAGAAAATGGGTATTCATTCAGCCGATTGCAGGTTTACTCCAACTCAGAACCTAATGACGTGTTGAAATATGATTGAACTCAAAGAGAAAATCCCTTCGAGTCCAAATGTACTGGATCCGGAGTGGAAAGGGGTTTTGTAGACTGATCTAGTAGAAAAATCTTTGTATTTTTTGATACTTGGTAGAGATGAAATGCAAAGTGTTCATCTGGTTTGAGTTCAATGACAATGAGAGGATGGGAAATGCTCAGAGTAATCAAACGAATTTGGTTTTCTATAAAAAAAAGCCCTATTCTCTCTCGCGTCCTCATGTTCTCGTTGTTGGAGAATACATCCCATAAGACAAATCAAAGACCATTGAGATTGTTAAATCTTAGTTCAACACTTGTCTATATAAAGAGGACGACTATGGGGCCTTTCGTGATAAGGAAGATGGAGAAGCTTCCCCTGGTGCTCTTCTTTGCTAGCTTCTTGCGTTTTCTCGTCTTCAACGTAATGGAATTGAATCGCCCCAATTCACAATTGTTTGTTCTGAATCCAATTTTTAGACCATATTGTACAGGGAGTCTTTGTGGATTTCAGCTCCCATTTGAAGAATTTCTATCGAGAACATGACCAAAGAAGGCTTTCACATGTTATTTTGAATGCTAATTGAGTAATTTCGCTATTTTGTTTAGATAAAAATTTAATTGTTGTTTTCTCAAAGTAGGAAATGACGGGAGTCCTATTGGCTTATTATTCCGTGATAATCCGTAGTTGTGTCTATTTTTAAATATATTGTTTTGTTGGAAAATTCATGGTTAGATTGCTTAATTTTAAGTTATTATGTCATGGACACTTAATTCAGGTTAAAATTGACTATTATTACTGGATTGAGTAGGTTATGTGGGGACTCAATTACTAATTTTATACAATTTTCTTTATAGAGATAGTGTGGGATCATTTCCACGTTCTTGAGGTGCTCACTTTAAAATTTTTCTCTTTTCTTTTTATTCAGTTTTGCATGATTACTTTTTATTGGTGGAATGATTTGATGGGATTCTTTTGGTTTTATTTTGGGGTCTTAAAACCTACAAATATGAAGTTTGGTTGGCTTAGAAGAATTTATTGACCCTTTAGTGGTGTTTGAAAATATTTCCTTGGGACCAAAAGAAATGGCAATGGTTACTTTAAATTTTTTTTGTCATTTTTGTTTTCTTTTATTATTTTAATTTATTGTTAGTTGTTTTCTCTTTATTTTATCTGATAGTGAAAATATAATGCAAATTGTTTTAAGTGGAACACACCAAAACAATCAAAACTTGTTCCATACAACTATAGTCTTTTCTATTTAGAGATGAGTTAAAGTGTTCAACCTCTTGTGCTACCAAATTTAATTGTTTTACTTCCTATTGTGTTGGGATAAAGGGAAAAAAGAATATGTTTTGCAGGTATAATTATAAGATTATTTTCAAACTTACTCTTTCACTTATTAGATTCTTGTATGCTTGATATATAATTGTATGCCTATTTTGTTATAATATTTCATTACAGAAATTTTCTCTTCTTGTAGTAAATAGAATTTCTGGCTGGTTAATTAATTATTTTTTAAGAGGTTTCCATGAGAATACTTTTTTCTTGGATCTTATTAGGGAAATTGCCACTCACTAACTCACGACAAAGATATTGCATGTTGCTACTTCAAGGTCAATTATTTGCCATTGCCTCATTATATGTATATTTTTCTTTCCTAATGAAAATAATATATGCTCAAGGTCCTTGAAGACCTTTTCTAACAATGTAACCAGTGAAAGGTCTCCATATATTGCTTTTGTACCTTATGATGATGAGAAACACAATTGTAATTCATTTTAAAGGTTTTGAACTCGAGCTTTATTATGTGTAGTGCAAAAATTGGTAATGGATGATTAACATGCTTGATGAAATTTAGGTAAAATATATCTATGTAGTCTATGGTGTCTAAGGAGTTGTTTGATAACAGTTGAAGTTGTTGATCTCCTGAAAATCTTATTCACTAAAAGGCATAGCTATAAGTTTTTCAGTTTAACCACTTCAACTGTTGTTGAATGGCCCCTAAGCGGGGGAATGAAATCTCTTATTTGAAAATTGGTGGATAGGCTTTCTGGATCAATTTGTAATCCAATATAGGTGTCTTTCTGATCCACCATCCCAAGACCTTAGATAAATGGAACCAACATTTGGTAAGCTATTGGATGGAATTTTTGTCTTTAAAAACCAATTTAACAAGCATGAGAATGTTGTTTGAGTATTAGAGTGGCCACTTTTTTGGGGAAAAATTGCCAAATGTTAGTTCCATATCCAATCCACCCTTCCAAGACCTCAGATAAATGGGATCAACATTAAGTAATGGCCCTTTTTTATGCTTTGTGTTTTAGGACTGATGCACTGAAATTATGTAGTCTTTTTGCAATGCATGTGGATGATTGAATTCTATCACTTGTCAAATGTTGAAAAAAATGGATTATCCAATGTTCTGGAGATGAACCTCTGCCCTCATTTTAAACAAGTGGTGGTTCCTTTTGAATATGCCCTGTCAGCCCCTTGCTAGAAATCCCTTGAATGATAGCCTATCCATTTATCTATCTATGGTTCAAATATCCCATGCATCGCATGGGCAATTCTACTAGTATTATGAAAGAATGATGTAGTAAGGGTATCATAGTTGAAGGATTTTGATCAAGCATAACCTAATCCCATGAAATTTGATGAATACTAGATGATTGGTTACCATTTTTATGATATCCGTTGGTTTTGATAATCAATTTTTGTAGATATCATGCTTTTGTGGTATCATACTCATATTAGTAGGTACACAATGTGTTTTTTTGGTAAGGCTACGTTTGGTAGCAATGCTAACGCAAATATGTACACTGCTTGTTTATCCTTTTTTCAGTTCATGAATGCAAACATGGTTCACATTTTAAACTGTTTTTGCACTCATTTTGTTTTTTTGAAATTGGTGCAAAATGTGGGCCCATTAGTAAATGCTCCAACTATCTTATGCTCAAATGCCTTAACTTTGGTAAAAAAGTTAATTATCAAAAGAATAAAAAATTATATCCAAAAAATAGGTATAATAATGCTCTCTTTTAGAGTACAGAAGTGTCAGAAAATATATTTTTGATATGGTAATCATTACTTTTCTACATATCAAGCAAATGCTCGCAAACATGAACCGGGGTACATAAGTACCCCAGTTTGGCATTTGTATCACAAACAAACAGAGCCTAAAGAAACAAACTTCATAAACAAAGAAAAAGCAAACAATTACAAAGCAGCCCTTGAAGGCAACACATCTTGGGCGGCCAGGTCCTAAATCCAAATCAGGCAATTGTTCAAAAAAAAAAAAAACTGACTCAAACAACCATTTTTTTTTGCTAACTCATGAGCTAGAGAATTACTAGATCAATTCACACTAACAAAAGACACATCAAAGACCTTAACAGAAGCTAAAATATCCTTGCACAAAAGACAACATCTCTGGCCACATCACTTTCATTTTGGACATGGCCCTGACTAAGTTTGTGCATTCACTTTCGATAATTTCTTTTTGATTATGAAGCTAATGCAACACCTCCAACTTTTTTTAACTACGACCGCTTCAGCCTGAATTGGAGATGAGACAAGGATTTTCCAAATTTCACCGCTATTATCTTCCCAGAATGATCTCTAATCACCACTCCATAACCTGCCAGGCCTTGATTTAAAAAAACTCCAATATGTGTTCACTTTAAGCACACAAATCTTTGGGGGAGACAAATAAAAACTTTGAGACTTCTTCAATCAATTGTTTGGGAAGAAAGTTGGCTCTTCTGCCTCACTATCCTGCAAGCCACATCAACAAATCTACAAGGATTAGGAGGTTCTTATTAAAAATGAAACCATTATATTTCTACAAGGATTAGGAGGATCTTATTAAAAATGAAACCATTATATTTCTATTTCTTCAAATTTGCCAAACATTAAGTAGAAAGACAGAATCAGAATTTCGATCTTCCTATCCCCCCATTTGTTACACTCATCAACCTAGTAAAGAAACCAAGATTTGAAGTCTCTGAAAAAAGCTGAAAGATGAACAATTTAAACTTAGCGGACTTGCAAGCCATGTGGCCTTCACATGGTAACATAGGAAGAAGAGAGCATGGATGGTTGATTCTGAATCAACCTGACATATTGGACATACTCCATAATCTGTTACTTTCCTTTTTAATAAATTTTATTTGATTGCTAATGCTTCCCAACAACACTTCTAATGAGGGCGAGTTTGGTCCTCCAGTCACATCGTGACACATGGCATCTTGGAACAGATGGATGACACATGGACACCACCTAAGTGATGATTTGGAGTCCTAGATCGTAGTTTGTCTTGGCTTCGTCCTAGCAACTTTGACCACAACTTAGGTCGGTTAGGAGCACCTCATCTAGGGTCGACCTGTAGCACCTCGTCACTGGCTGATGTGACCTTGACGCGAGGAGTGACCTCACTCGAGGGCTTGCCGACTTGACTGAGGTCCAAGAGGCGACCTATGAGTTGTGCTTGCCGATAAATTCGATATGCATATCCCGGCACTCCCAAGTTTCTCGGAAGTTGGCCCACATACTAAGTGTTCCGGAGGATGGTCAATGTGCATGGCGGTTACCTCCGGGGATCTCGGACTAGTTAGGTGACCTCCCGAAAATCTCGGATGCAGTGCGTGAATCCCACGCCAAGCAAAGCCTATATAAAGGCACCAACCCAAATGACACGGGGAGGTACGCATAATATCATATGCACACTAGCACTCTAGCTCATTTTCACCTCGCAATCGACTACAAGAATACTAACTTAAGCATCGGAGTGACCTCGCCAGGTTAGCCACCCCGGGTTCTCTGAGCTCACTGTTTTGCAGGACAACTAGCTCGTCACACAGCGAAGCTCCAGGTCATCTTGCAGAAGGGAGCATCCAATTCGTGCACCATCAATTGGCGGGAATACGCTACAAAAAGCTAAGTTCCCACCTTCTAGAAAGCAAAGTCCTCATTTTCCAAAAAGTTAAGATCTCACCTTTTAAAAATTTAAGTTCTTTCTCTAATTTCCATTTTTTATGAAGTTAAAGGCATTTTTAAGCAGTACCAACATCATGAACCAATAATCAATTACTGGGGGGCAAGGGCATCCGTGGTGAACCTTGAGAACTCCCTATTACAATCAGTAGCAACCATGCCGGACTCAACACTCCCAGTATCTTAGGTAAACACATCGCTATGGCATGTGAACGCCCCTCTCCCTGCGGTAGAGACATTAGCGGTTCCCATCGAGATTGAAGCGTGGCAGTTCTATGAGATGAAGCATGAATTTCCAAATCTGAGCATGGGAGAAGCCTGATGTAAACGACAACATAACAACCTCGACAACCAACAGTCTAGCAACAAGCACCTCGGAGTGAGGCTGCCCCCACAGGTCGAGACCTCCATGGTTCCCGCAGGTTTGACAACCAATAGACTGTAAAGAACCCCCACTGACCTCAACTCATTCTATGTTTATACTCAACAACAGTCAGCCCGGATGAAGCCTCACCAGCTTAGTTTCACGAGGTCGCTTCTATAGGTCAAGCCCTTCGTAGCTCCTATGGTAGTCGGCGGCAAGCGGACTGCATGGATGCCCTTGCAGGTCAAGTCCTCCAAGGCTCTCACACGAGCTGGTGACCTAGAGTCAATAGTGCTGCCCCCGCAGGTTGAGCTCCTAGTGGCCTCTTGTAGGAATGGATGACCGGTGTCACAACGAGGCTGATGTAGTGCAACCGTGGCCCTGAACTGTTAACTCACATCGACAACAACATTATGTATCAGCAGCCCTCGCAGGGGGGGGGGGCAGAACACGTATACAACAGTTTCACAAGCACTTGCCCAGAAAGATATTCCCATGGGATGACGTAGAAGCAGCCATTTGAGAAGTTACTACAGAATGAACACTCGCTTAGGCAGAAAGGTTAGGCCGCACATTGGTGAACTACAAGTCGCTCCCAGAGCCTAAGGGCTAAGGTGTCGAGCTGATAAAAGACATCGGCACCACATGAGACCCAGTTGCCTCTTCGGCATGGGCAAGATCAAGGATAAAGAGAGTGGACTGCAAGTCGCTCCCAAAGCCTAAGGGCTAAAGTGCCGAGCTTATAAAAGACCTCGGCACCACATGAGACCTAGTCGCCTATTTGGCATGGACAAGATCAAGGATAAGGAGAGTGGACCATAAGTTGCTCCCAGAGCCTAAGGGCTAAGGTTCCGAGTTGATAAAAGACATCGACACCACATAAGACCCAGTCGCCTCTTTTGCATGGGCGAAATAAAAAGCAGTTCGCATTAAGCACGAGAAAGAGAACAAAGGAAATACTAGTTCACTCTCAGCACCATGACGGATGCAAACTGGGCTGATCTCTTCACTTCGGTTTCAGGCTCCGCGTTGAACTCATTGGCTACTCTTTTGAGAACCAGTTCAAGTGACACTGTGTCGAAGTCTACCTAGGTGGAATGACCTAATAAAGCAGTCACGCGGTTAGAACCCCTTCTTGAGAATGACATGAGGAGATCCACTCTTGAGGTAATAGGTCGGATTGCAGAACCCCTTAATGGTCGCATCCCTAATAAGGTAGATGTCCTCAGGGTACCTACTTCACCTCTCCTCGAGCGGATGAGTCTGCTCTTGTGTCCCGAAAATCAAGACGGCGAGGTCTTGCGTAAGGCCGCAAACACTTGAACTCTTTCGACCCGAGAAGCAAATTGGACTGACACTTAAGACTACGACCTCATTAAATAGTCATTTCGGGCCAGAAGGAACGATCTACTCCCTTCACCGAGCTACCCTCAGCTTGGGAGTGGGGAAAATTGATGAAGGCGGATTTGGCCCTCCAATCACATCGTGACACATGGCATCTTGGAACTATGACACATGGACACCACCTAAGCGATGATTTGGAGTCCTAGATCGCAGTTTGTCTTGGCTCTGACCTAGCAACTTCAACCACAACTTAGGTCAGCTAGAAGCACCTCATTTAGGGCTGACTTGTAGCACATCGTCACTGGCCGATGTGACTTTAACTCGTGGAGCGACCTCCCTTGAGGGCTTGTCAACCTAACTGAGGTCCAGGAGGTGATGACAAATTCGGTATGCATATCCCGACACTCCCAAGTTTCTCAAAAGTTGGCCCATATACTGAGTGTTCCAGAGGATGGTCAACATGCATTGCGGTTACCTCTGGGGATCTTAGACCGGTTAGGCGACTTTCCGAAAATCTTGGATGCGATGCGTGAATCCCACACCAAACAAAGCTTATATAAAGGCACCAACCCAAATGACACGGGGAGGTACGCATAATATCATCTGCACACTAGCAATCTAGCTCATTTTTAACTTGTAATATACCACAAGAATACTAATTTAAGTATCGAAACGACCTCGCCAATTTAGCCACCCTGGGTTCTTTGAGTTCACTGTTTTGCAAGACAACCAACTCATCACACAACGAAGCTCCAGGTCATCCTCCAGAAGGGAGCATCCAGTTCATGCTCCATCAACTTCCATACGAAATATTTTATTATGGGATCTACCTTTAGACTCCATAAAAGGCTTCAGTGTTTTTTCTCCAATGACCTTGATTTCCTATATACCCTTCCACTTTCTTCTCGTTAGGTACATAATGCGTTCAGATCTTAATCAAGTTGGTTTATGGTAGCCCATCCCCTTAATACCTCCCAAGTGCATTTGATTTGATCATGGTTTTTAAAACTGATTAGGTGATCGAATTGGTCAGGGGTCCGATTATCGGGTCAAATGGGTTGATTTGGCTCGTTTTAATAAAAAATTAAAAAATTAAAAAATTAAAAAACAGTCAAAACCGTTTGAACAGTTTGAATGATTAATCGGTCAATTCAGCGATTTATTGACCAAAATCAACAGTTTTGAGGAAAAAAGCGATTTAGGAGAAAAATGGAACCGATCAAATGACCGGTTCCTGTTTTTTCCAGTCCAATCATTGAATCCGATAAATTGGCTAAGAGTTTTGAGGGTATTTTGCAGGTAAGGTTCACGGATCTCTGGCTCGTGCTGGTAAAGTGAGAGGCCAAACGCCCAAGGTGGCAAAGCAAGACAAGAAGAAAAAGCCCAGAGGCAGGTCTTACAAGCGCATGCAGTACAACCGGCGATTCGTCACCGCCGGTAAGTTCTCCCCTTTTCCCTCCCCCGCCTCATGATCGATTAGACTTTTTTCGTTAGATATATAGCGCACGTATGGAACAATTTGCAATTAGTAGATGTTCCGTGATTTATGTCACTAGTTCTTCGATACTGGTTCACTCTAACGTATACAGCTAATTTCCTCAAAGCGATTATCTTTAGTTGAGAGGATGCTGTGCTAGCACGCTAGCATTCATATGTGCCTTCCTGTTAGTTTATTTTGTTAATACATCATTACATTGGTATAATCTTTCCCAGTGGACAAGGTAGACACTTGATGCACATGCTATTAGAAAAAATCAGTAATGTACTTCATCAGAATTGTATCTTAATTCAAGAGGCATGAACGGTTGACAGTTCTAGAAGTAATTTGTTAAGGAACGCAGGCAGAGACCTACCCCATCTGGGAATTCAATGCATTTATTTTTGGAATTTGGGATTAAAGTGATAATTCTATC
This sequence comes from Nelumbo lutea, assembly GCF_056320005.1. Classification (NCBI taxonomy): domain Eukaryota; kingdom Viridiplantae; phylum Streptophyta; class Magnoliopsida; order Proteales; family Nelumbonaceae; genus Nelumbo; species Nelumbo lutea. Next base: position 6,866,075 of record NC_142691.1, on the reverse strand, counting down.
TCGAAGGTCTGAATCCATGCTTGTTTTTCTTGTTTGCAGTTGTCGGTTTTGGAAAGAAGAGGGGACCAAACTCATCAGAGAAGTAAACTTGAAGCGTGGGAAGTTTGTTAGGAGTAGGATGATTGTTCTAGTTGTGATTTTTTCAGCCGTTTCATTTTGTTTTTGGATACTGGAAGCCACTGTGTTATGTAGGATCTTCTTAGATTTATGCTTACTGTGTTATGTAGGGTTTTTTTTTGAGAAGTTGTCTATGTTTAACCTCTTGCTATAAGTGAAATTTTCAACTTGAAACTCATCTTATGAGCATTACGATACAGGTTCAGTTCAATTCAATGGCATTTCAGAACATGAGTGAAGTTTATAATTCCTATCTTGGGCTTCTTGTATTGGGCTAGTGTTCTAGTGCCTTGCTGGTAAGGCATGGCATTGTTCCATTGTATCAGCCACAGTTTTATACTTTTCAGACTCAATCTAATATCCTGGGCATCTGGAAGCCAAGGGCTGTTGGTCTGGTTTGATGCATTGCAGGGACACTTTTCTAGTATTGGTGATCATCTCTCTTCACAGAAAGCAGATAATTTTGCATTTTGGTTTCTGTTTAGATGAAGCAGAGCTGGAGAAGGCTTTCAAAAATTTCCTTTTATCTTTCTTTACTCAGCAGCCCAGCTTCCTACCACAGTTGACATTGGATTGTTTTTATTAAGGGTTAAATACTTTACCCTGGGGTTTTAACTTTTAACTAATTGAACCCGTAATGTTTGAAAGATGACTTAAGGACCCCAAGTCTTAAAATAGGAACTATCAAGGAAGGATTGAGATGTCTATTGATAAGGTCTAGAGTTGGTTGTAGCGGAGACTTGGAATTCAATCCGTCCTCCACAATGTGTGGTTTGGGGGGTTGGCTACCCCCTCACCCCCGGTGTATCGTCCCAGGAAGAACTAGCTGCCGGAGAGAGAGGAATGATTTTTTTATTAAATGCGTTTGAATGCCCATGGCTTGGGTTTGAGTTGAAGATAAAGGAGTGTTAAATGTTCATGCTTTTGAATGCTGCCTAGAGCAAAAGGAACAACCATGATTACGCACAGCATGAGCATCTGTTTTGCTGTATACCAAGCGAGTTGAATCAGATTAGTAAATAACCCCATATGGCATTCATCTGAAAAAACCAAACATTGATCAAAACATCAACCCATGGTCACCTCTGATGTGGTAGCATTAGCTAACCCTGGAAAAACAGGGAGGAAACTCCCCTTTTTATGTTGCCTTGAATCCCAAATATGATATTATAAGTAGAGCTATTACCAGGAGGACAAAAAGACGTCCAACCAGTCTAACTCATGGAGGCATCACAACATTCTCCTTATAGATAGAGACAATTACCAGAAGTGAGGGAGGGAATTATGACAGGTTAGGTTTGATGCTTTGATAGAGGGTTCAAATATTCAAAATGTCAAAAACCCCACTATATATACATTTTAAAATGTCAACCCCCCACTATATACACAGCCCATGAATTTGCATCAATTCTGAGCTGGCACTTACCCCAACTACTTTGGGCCTAAAAATTCTGACCCTGGGTGAACCATTATTCTCCCTAGTTCAAATAGGGCTGTAGCCAATGACATTCTCAATCAAACTTGTGAGTACGGCCATTGGGAAAAGCAGCCTTGCATTGGGAATATCTCTCCATGAAAAAACATACAAGTGCAGAGATATTAAGAATGGTGTAGGCACGGTCTTGTGTGCATTGAATCCGATCTCAGCTATAGGGGTCAATGGTGCCCTTGAGACACCCAACACAAGGGATTCGGGTTTGATGATGACAAACTGAAACGACTCTACATTTGCTGCAATGTTAGCCAAAAACAGGGAGCGGTGATGAGAAGGTGGAACCGAGACCATGAAAGGTGAAATGGAAGAAGGGAAAGGAGGGAGGAGAATAAAAGTTTGTGGAGAGAGAAGACGAAGAAGAAGAAGAAGAAGAACTAGAACTAAACAACTTGGAATTGGAATGGTGTCAACGGACGGTGGTGGTGTTTAATTGCTGCCCTCGATGCAATTGATCCTATGATCCTATCTCATCTTTGAAAATCTTTAAACAAAATGCAAATAATAAAATGTTATTTGTTAACACTTAATGGTCTTCAGAAATGTTATTAGGTTTTACCCTATATCAAATAGTTTTTTTAGTATTATAACAAAACTATGACCAAGACAACTGGACTACAGAGAAAACAGAAGCAAAAACACTAACCAGACACAGTGGAACAACAATATCAAATAGGTTTTTCCATATGAAAAAAAAATTATGTTCTTATTATTCATTGCTGGAGAATAAACGAATGTTGGTGATAATAGAGAAGAATTTTGGTGGTTGATGATGGTGAAGAAGATATTGAGGGCAAGGTTGGAGATCGACTTCAGTGCTCACAAGATTGTGCTCACACTGTTTGAGTGTTTGCACAGCCTTTGCATTGAGAATACTTTCGTACTTATATACTTTTTTTTTTCATGGGGAGATATTTCCAATGCAAGGCTGTAAAAAGTTGTGAGCACGGTCTTGTGAGCACTGAAGTTGATTTTGTGAAGTTGGGTTTTCAAAATATTATAATAGTTACATGTGAAGGGAATGCAATGAAAAATTAGTGGATGGGAGGTATTTATTCTATTGTGAGAGAACTTGAGGTACTAAAATTCATTTTTCATACATTATGGATGTTGATGAAGATCAAAATTGACCACAAGGACAATGATGGAAAGTTGTTGGACTAGGGTGTCACCTGGTCTCGGAGTGTCACCTCGGCTCAACACCTTGACCATTAAGAGAGGCCTGCAACCATAAGAGATGTCAGAGGCCCCGATGATCCCAGAGGTGCGAACTCCAACGGTTAAGTCAATAATGCCAAGGGAAAATAAGGTGAGCTGGAGAGCTTAGTGAAATGAGGTGAGATCTTGTGAGGAGAGCTAGTGAGCTTGTAAGGAGAGCTGAAGAGCTCATATGGATGAGTTGGAGAGCTCGTAGGTGGAGTTGGTGAACTCCATGTGATGAGCTAGCTGGAGAGCTTAGTGAAATGATGTGAGATCTTGTGAGGAGAGCTAGTGAGCTTGTAAGGAGAGCTGAAGAGCTCATATGGATGAGTTGGAGAGCTCGTAGGGGGAGTTGGTGAACTCCATGTGATGAGCTGAAAATCTCGTATGGATGAGATAGAGAGCTCCATGTGCCAAGGTGTTCAATGGGTCTTGTTCATAATAGCGTACTACCATGTTCAATTTTGTCCAAATGAATGGGGTACTCACCTATTTATAGGAGAGGGCTTCATCCAAGAATTGACATGTCTCTCATACGTGGTTGGAGCTCAATCCACTTGTCGCGCCTTCAGTTGACACATTGTGTGCGTGTAGTAGGCAGTGGGTTTGCATGAAGTGTGCTGGCATTGATGTTCTGATCAATTCAGCCACGTGTTGCTTATGCATGTTATGGGTTAGTGTCAGATCAATTCGTTAGGATCAGATCATCTTGTAGCTCGTCAGGACCAGGTCAGCTCGTATCTCATCAGGACTAGGTCATCTCGTCAATTGACAACTTTGGCCCCACCATGTTGCCACTTGGTGCTTTCTAACTGGTGGTCAGTTTTGGCCATATCAAATACAATTAATCAACTTCAGAACCCAACTAAGTATCTAGCCCTTGTATTAATGGTTAAGTTGGTCAATGTCTAAGATAGTATTTGGCATCATGGTGTTTATTTGCATTTGAGCCATATTAAAAAGTAGCCATGTTGGAGTTGATTGGAGGAGTTTTATATTTCAGTCCAGTTTTGTAGCCATTTAGATGAAACATAAATCATAATTGAAAATTGATGTAAAACTCCTCGCAGGTTTAGTTTTACATTGATAATAAGGAGATTTATCTTTCATAAAAACGATGTAAATCTTTACATTGATAATCGCCACATTTTTTAAACCAATGAGTGGAGAGCTCCATGGTGTAGAACTCCTTTGTTCAATATTTACACCATAGTCAAACGCAGCCTTATGCTGAAATGCCGACATAACAACCATTTTAAAAATTAGTTAGCCGTGTATGCTTGCATGTTATATAGGGGTGCAAATGGATTGGATCATGATCCGATCTTATCCTATTTGGTCGAATTCAGATCACCCCTATCTAATCTGAGAAGATCCGATCTGATATATATTATATATTTATAAATATAAATATATAATATATATATGTTATTTATTTATAAATATATTTTTATAAATTTGTTATATTATTTATTTATTTTTATAAAAACATGTATATATATGATGAAAATAATTAAAAAATACTTGTATTTTTTGTTTTTACTTTATTTAAATTAGTATATTTTATTTTTCTTTTAATAATTTATTAATTTTTAAAGAAAATAAGTCGAATCAAATCAGATACGAAAATCTGACTTACTGATAGGATTCGAATTCAATTTGAGTCCTATTAGATTCGATTGGATTTTCGGATCGAATCGGATCCAACATGAACAATGTCAGATTGGATCCAATTCGATCTATTGCATCCCTAATGACAAAAACCATGTAAGATGTTGGCATGAATGAAATTCAGTAACTTAAACAAAATCCAAATCCACAATAAGCCTAGTTAATCAAGGTCACCCCATGTTTTGAGACCATTCACAACCATGAAAAGAACAACCCAAGTTTTAAGTCATTCTATTTTCCCTCAACTTTATGATTCTCTCTTAGGCCATGTTTGGGAGTGCTTAAAAATAAGTGCTTATTTGGGTAGGGATCACACCATTAAGCACTTATTGGTGTTTGGGAAATAAGTGCTTATTTTAAACATAAGAGCTTATTTTTAAGCCCAAATTTCTAGCTTTTTTATCAAGTTATCATACAATAAGCACTTATTCAAAATTTTACTCCCAAAATGATCCATGATAAATTTATAGAATACCAATTATATCCTTTTATGAAAACAAATTTACAAAGGCACTTTTATAAAAGTAATTTTATGAAAAGTACTTTTACGAAAGTATTTTTACATGAAAGTAGTTTTATATAAGTACTTTTATAAAAACACTTTTATGTTTATAAAAACACTTTTATGAAACACTTCTATCAAAGTATTTAACTGCTTATTGAAGAAAAAGACCACCAAACGTCCAAGATGAAAAAATTGCTTATTTTTTAAAATAAGCATTTGAAAAAGCTGAATGCCAAATACAAATAAGTGCTTATTTGGATAAACACTTACTTTTAACATAAAACACTCCCAAACATGGGCTTAGTTTCTATGGTTCTATATATCAAACCAATTTTGGTTAGACAGCCAAAATTTCCGGAAGGAACCTTGACTGTTTTGGTTAAGTACTTAAGTTATACCATTAAATGGTCAGGATACAAGAGCAATTATCGGAAGAGCATCTTTTCTGTTAATTTATATCCTCAGAATTATTCAATGGCAGCAATCAAGAAAAAAACAAAGCATTTGCGTACAATTTGAAGATCGAAGTCCACACCGTCTTGCTTAACTATTGTATCTTAGATATAATTAAATCATATATTGATCCAATGCACTTTATAAGTTACAAATTATATATAATGAAGGATTTCTTAATAAAAAAAAGAAATACAGTGGAGGATTTATTGTCAAATTAAGAAACATATCAAATTACAATTGATGTCAGGAAGACGGTATTAGACAATAATACTGAAGAAAATTCATTATCACCACCTCTTAGAAGTTGCACGACTCCAGCTGTGGTCGAAAAGTTACCGAGAAAGCATCCCATCTTTAATGCAAGTGTGAAAAGAACAGAAAAACCAGGAATGAAACGAGACAAGCCATGATGGGTGCTGGTGCGACCATCTCTCCAGCAGAATGAGCACCACCGGCACTGGGGCTTGGAGCTGGAGCATCAGTGGCCCAAACACCTTCGATGAAGCAGAAGGCGGAAAGGATGACAACAAATAGAGCGATGGATGAAACTCTGCAATTGAAACCTTCCATCTCTCTTATTTTGTCTACAAAAACCGATGTCGGCCGGAGAGGGAGAGGGTGAGAGAGAGAGAGAGAGATAAAAGAGGAAGAGAGAGAACTCGTGGTTTTGAAGCGTGGGTATGAGGCCTGTATTTATAGGGAAGAGGATGCGTTAAGTTAGGATGGGAGGTGGTTAAAAAGACAAGGACGCTGATGCAGTGGCTCTAATTATAGGCTTAAAGCAGATCTGTGGCAGAAGTTACAATTTTAACCGGATCTCATGGCTCGGTTCTTACCATTGAAATCATACACAACTATGAGATGTGAGATGGGATCGAATACAATTTTGGAAGATACAACTGTTATTCTAAATAAGTTTGTAGGGCTATTTTTAGGTCACTTCAAAAATTATTGCATTCATTAACTTGGACCAGAATAACCCAATTAGAAATATCACAACTCACAAGGTTATTCTACAAAAGCGATAATTAGATTGCACTTTGCTTCAATTTTAACCCCCTCTGGCTCTGTCATCATATCGGATAACAGCCTTTTCCGTATATCATACGGGCTCTTACTAATATTGAATATTTAAATCTAGATTTCAATCAATCAAGTTAAATAGGTTTTATTTTTCCGTTGATTTACCTTTCCACAATAGCCGATTTTCACATTTAACATGATGTACTTCGACATTTAACCACCAAGGATATCATGCGTCCACGACTTTTACTGCATGATGACGGATACATTATAGATTTTTTTTCAAATTATTAATTCTATTATAAAATGAATATTTATCTTGATTTTAGTGCAGGTTATAAAAGTTAAATTTATTTAATAATTATCAAAATGTTGAGCTAAAAGCTATATTCACATTTCAATGAATTAGTTATAATGCATGATTAACCTGTTTGTATGCTCCAAATTCCATGTCTCTCTCATTGACCAGGTTTTCAAGGTGGACTTATGAATGGGTTGATGAAACATTTAAGCTGAATTTATCTTGCACTGCCGCTCCTAACCTTGGATAAAGAAGCATGGTTGTGTCACAAGTTAGCAATTATATATCAGCTTATCACTTAATTTTTTGTCAATCTCTTGTAACCATAGATCTTGATTTGTCTTTTCATTTATTTAAATGCTTATAATTTTGACAATGAATATGGCTCTAAACAGAATAAAATGGTGAAACAATTTTTATATAACCAATCCCATATGGTCGGGATAAGATTTAGATGATGCTGATGATGACGATGACAATGATGATAGCATTTAGGTTGCACTCAATAATGTTATATAAAAACATTTATTTACTTGTTGACATGAATGCTATTGGGACCTACACAGCTTAATTGTTTTTTTTTTTTTTTTTTTTTGTCATCAAGATGGAATCTTCTGCTTACTCAATCCATCATTTATAGGCATGTAGGTAAGGGTGTCAATGGACTGGTTTTGGATTGGATATGTTCAAATTTTTGTTCAAATCAAAATCAATTTGGATGGATTGGATGGACCAACAAGACATATTGAATTGGATCAATCTAGACTTAATGGTTCAAAGTGATGTTGCACAGATTTGCCAAACTCCTTGTAGAGGACAACTCGGACGATTAGTCTGATGAGGTCAATCCACCAAACTGTAAGAAGACAGAATATCAGAGTACCCAGGTGATGAAATCGGGTTGGGCACTCTGATGTTTAAGTTAGCGATGAGAGTGTTGAGAGTAGAGAACTTGAGAGAAAAGAGAGAGTGAATTGATTGCACAGATTGCACATATCTTTTGAAGGAATAGTGATGTCCTTTTATAAGTGTTGGCGTCCATGTTTTGTTCCCGAGATATCTGGGAATGATGAGCCTTATTGGTCTACTATCTTTGGGGCACGTTCATCCCACGTTGGTGGTGATCCTCATCCAGACTCTCCAGCTAGGTAGGCAACATGCTTCTGCTAACTTGGAATTGATAGACACACCACTCTGGATAAGGACATACTGTTATGTAGGTAGGAGGGTTGGTACCCCCAAAAGTATGTTAGCTATTCAAGTCTTCGTCTACCTGGATCGAGGAGGTCATGCTGGCCTGTTAGGTCATTGGCTTGTCTTCCCAAGGTGATATGTGCCTCTCTTAAGTTGGGATGTAAGTCAGGTAAGTCGGCCTAGGTCGTCCTAGCTCCACTCGTCCTGCCCCCCACATGGCATTGAGGTGTAATCAAACAGTTTGGAATTGCCACATGACGATTGGTGGGACAAATTACTTTTCATCACAAAGTATTTATTGGATTGGACCTGTTACATCTATAATGGATTTATATTGAATTGGGTTGCAATGATCCAATATCTAATTCATTGATAAGAATATGGGTGTAAATGGACCAGGTTTAGATTAGAATTAATCTAAATTAAAAATCAACTTGAGCAGATTGAGCGGTCCAAATATTGACATTGAATTGGACTGATCCAAAATGATATTGGATTAGATTTGATCCATCTATAATGGACTCATATTGGACCAGATCGGAGTGGATTAAATCTGCTCCAGTCCATACCCTTACATCTAGGTGTCATTACGATCCAATATAATGGCTAAAAGTAAAAGGGTGTCATTTCTATTGAGACTACTTTCTTTCCTTCTATGAAGACTACCTACATTTATGCTTCTCTAACAGAAACTGAATGCCCCTGACTAATAGCAAAATACCAAGGACAATTATAAACTTCTCTAACACAAATTTAATGCCCCCGACTAATAACAAAAATTGGAGTGTGGATGACAGATGAGAATGATAGCCCGTGTTTATAGCATCAAGAACGCATGGATACATCAATACAAATAAATTTTACAAGTTTTAAAACTTTGGGATGATGATTGACATCTTCTAATGCTTAAAATAAAAAATAATGAGTATAGTGATATATAACAATAGGACCAAAGTTTTGCTCCCTAAGGCCTTAGGCTCAGTTTGAAAAGAATACAAATGCAAATGTGTAGAGTGCAAAATCTTGTATTTTATATTATTTTATATTGTATATATTTGTATTTGCATTTTTTTCCAAACTGAGCCTTAGGTTCAATGAAGATTTAAACGACCCATTGAACTGGCTACTACCTGCTAGGCTTTATCTCAATGCAGTCTATAGTGAGCAACAGTTGATAGGTTTTTAGTAGATATTGAAGAATGAGGATGGTCTAATTTTATGTAAGACTGTGTTTGGTTGCCCTGTAAATCTTGACTGGATGCATAATTTATATTTAGTTCAGTTTTGCTTTGTTTATTTGTAATTATAATTTATATATATATTTTTTGTTTTTTAGGCTGAGTTTGGAAAGAATACAAATACAAAGATGTACAGTATAAATACATACAAAATAATGTAAAATACAAGGTTTTGCACTCTACATATTTGTATTTATACTCCTTCCAAACTCAGCCTTCTATTTATTGGCGGTGCACATTTTGCATCTAAAAACTAGTACAAAATTTACACCACTTTTCTAACTCTCCTACCTCCATTCTCTCTCGTTTAAAGGGAAGATAACACACTTCATTTTATATTCTAGTTTATTTTTCACAAGTAAATAAGACAAAGTCAAATCAAAAGCAAAGAGTAAATCACTAAAGTTGTAGTTGGTTTGAAAGAAAAAGTAGGGAAAAGAAGGGAAACCTTTACAAACCTTGTATAGGTTTCCCTATCTTTCCCTTCCTTTCCCTACCTTTTTCTTCAAATCAAACATATCCTAAAATAAAAAATTACACTCACTCTTTTTACACTCTCATGCATTTTTTGGTATTTAACACTAGTGTTTTTGAACTGCCATTAATCCACACAGTCGGACCATTCAGCCCGAGAACCATCTAGGCAACTAGTTCCATTTTATCCCAAACCTGGTCCTTAGTCAAAACCGTTGAATTGGTCAATAACCCATTGACCCATGCATTCAACCCTCTCAACATATATTGACTGTTTTCTATTTTAATTATTGTTTTTTTAATTTTTATTTATTATCATTACGAACTGATGTAACCGTTTTCGGCCACGTACCAATGTTTTGTGATGTAAAATTTTTTGGCTAAGTACCTTGTTATTTGGTCCGGTGGTGGTGTGCCTTAGTGACGAGCTACTTGGTGACAAACTACGAACTGCCTGGTGGCAAACTGCCTGGTGGTGCTCCCTGGTGGCGGACTACCTGGGGGCGAACTGCCTGGTGGCGAACTGCTTGGTGGGGAACTGCTTGGGGGCGAACTGCCTGGTGGCAAACTGCCTGTGAACTCCCTGGTGGCGAACTGCCTGGTGGCGAACTGCTTGGTGGTGAACTCCCTGGTGGTGAACTGCCTGGGGGCGAACTGCCTGGTGGCAAACTGCCTGATGGCAAACTGCCTGGTGGCGAGTTGCCTATTAGGTGGCTGATGCCTTAGAGAATGCTGGAGCTCCCTGATGCAGTGCAATCCGACTGCCCTCAGCATGGGGTGGTCTCCTCTCCTTTGTAGGCTGCGGGAGATGAGGGACCTGCGAAAACTTCATCTTTTCCTCCTCTTTGTAGGTGGCGGGAGCTGAGAGACCTGCAAGAACTTCATCTTTTCCTCATCTTTGTAGGTGGTGGGAGCTGAGAGACCTGTGAGAACTCCATCTTTTCCTCATCTTTGTAGGCGGCGGGAGCTGAAGGACCTGCGAGAACTGAATCAGAGGTCCCGGGGGTATTTTCCCGGAGGGGGCTCTCCGACGCTTAAGTTAGCACTCTTATTGTAGAGAGCTTTGAAGATAATATGAGAGAGCTAGAGAGCAGGGGTTACTTCACTTTTTTCCTTTTTTCCTCCTCCCCTTTGGGGGTGAGGTCTTTATATACCGGAGTCCTCGCGGGTTAGGTGGGTGAAAAGCCTCCAAACGGTAAGACTCGTTGCATCCTGTCAGAACCAGGGTACGGTGGTGAACTCCTCGAGGTCGTCGGGCTGACACTTGTGTCAGGCGGCCAGGTCGGCGCCTGGGCCGGGTTGTCAGAGGGGTGCCTGCGTCAGTCGGCGTGTCCTGGTCAGGTCGTCAGGTCGGCGCCTGTGTCAGTCGGCGGGTCAGTGTCTAGGCCAAGTTCATTGGTGGGCGCCTTGGCCGAATCATGCGCTAGGCTGGTCTAGGTCGGCCAGGTCGCGCAGGCCGCGCTTGCGCCACGCAGGTCGCGCAGGCCGCGCGCGCGCCACGCAGGTCGCACAAGCGCGCGTCAGGCCGTGCGCAGGTCGCACCAGGCCGGCCAGACCAATGCCCGAGTGAGTCACCAACTTCGTAAGTTTGTTGGCTGGGTGTTTTCCTATTTGTCATGAGGTGCTACGTGTCACAATTTCACTGAAGGGCCAAATCTACCCTCATCACAAACCATCCGTTCAAACTGAATGATTGAACCATTGACCCAAAAGCCATGGCCAGGACGATTCTAATTCTCAATCGTTTTTTAAAATATTGCTTAACACAACACACTTAACTTTTAACTTTCCAACGTAAGTGGTAGGTAATATCGGGATTCAACACACTGCAACCAAAGCATTTATACCACTGCAATCAAAGCATCCTAATAATAATATAGTGCATCCAAAGCAAACTAAACGTACAAATGAAACAGTTAAGGAATCAGGAATCAGGACTCAGTGACTCACCCATCTTCTTAGTTCTTCCGCATTCCACGATTAGTTATGCTCTCTCTTTCGCCGGGGTGGGGAGGGCATATACCACATTTGGATTCCAGTCCTATAAAATGCAATACAAGGCATGGGAACATAAGTTACGCCAAAATGTAAGTACCAAAAGAAAAAAAGTTACGCCAAATGAATGGACCTTCTCTTTGACAGGCCCACCTTGCTAGTTGCTAGTCCATATCCATTTTCCACCAAGCAAGATGAGCGGATTTCGGGTCAAGCACCCACCCATTTCAAGGTCCTTGGTTTCATGCTGTCCATTCCCCTTTCTCTGATTCAGGCTCGGTTTGCCGGTCTCAAGTTCCCATCTACTCGGATCGGAATCCGAGATGAGAAATCGTCGATGGAGTTCATGTTGGGTTGATGGTAGGGGTATTCATGACTTGGTTAATCGAACTGTAGTTTCTTTGTTAAAATCGAATTAATTCTATTATTTTTTGCAATTTCTTGAATCAAAGTTGAATTGGTATTACTAGTTAACCGGTTGATTGATTTTGATTTTTGATCGAGTAAGTTATTTAATCTTTTGATTTTGTTATATTTATAATATATGTTATAAGTATATATAATATATTATATATTACAAATAGATGATTATATATATTTATTTATATACTTAATACCTATATATAAAGTGGTTGATTCGATTAACCACTATTTTTTTTCTAAGTTAACCAAAAACTAAGTGATTTCAAGAGAGTATCTTTTTTTGGGTTTCTAGAGGTTCCCTATCTCTTTTCTTTGAGAGAGTTTCTATCTCGGGTTCTTCTCTTCTTTCAATTTCAGTCTTCATTTTTTTCCCATTCTTTCCCTTTCTTCTCCATTTTCTTCTTCCCTTCTCTCTTTCCCTTATTCCTCTCTCTTCTTCTTGATTAACTTGGTCCAATCATCCACTCTCTTTCATTTCTTCTCATTTTTTTTTCTTTTTCCTTATTTTTTCTTTTGTTTTTTTGTTTTGCAGGGATTTTAGTACAGGAGGCGGAATGTTGGATGATGGCCTACTTTGAATTTCACCGTTGGTGATTGTTTTCTTATTTTACTTCACCAACACTTATAGTTTTGGGTGGATCCAGTTCCAATGATAACAAATCTGGCGGTTACAATTCCAGGTGGTTAACGTTCCAGTTGGTAATGTGACAATTACTTTGTATTCATACAAGTTTCTTTGTTGAATGAAATATGATGTTTTGCCTTCAATGAGTTTGGTTTTTTTATGCATGATAATGTCTAATTTGGGTTATTAAGTCTTTTTTATTAACTAGTAATTAAGCACATGCATTGCACGTGAGAAATTTTTTTTTTCATATTAATTACTTGAACTTTAGATATATCATAATTAATATAAAAATTGAAAATTAACAAAAGTAACAATATGATTAAAAACAAATTCAAATGCTTGTAGTAAATGTGCACGTGTATTGCATGTGGAAATTTTATATTACAATAACAATTATAATTATTATTATTATTATCATTATTATTAAATTTTGTATTCCATTTTTTCCATAAATAAAAATAAATTTTATTTTTAATAATTAGTTTTATTTATTGTGATGAATATATAACATTATAAATGTTCCCAAATGCGATAGAATTTTGTATTTTTTAATTATTTGTGTTCTACCTTTTTTTTAAATATTTATTATTCAATTATGACATCATGAGTTTTTTTTTTTGAAAAGTTGGATCATTGATCTACCATCTAAATAAGAAAATAACTTTACTTTCAGATTTGTTTTAAATTATATATCATCTACATTATATAATTTTTACTTATCATATTTAATTTTTGTTTGGCATAATTAATATATAATTTTTTATATATTCTTTTGATTATTTGTATTTTTTATTTTTTAAAGATTTATTATTTAACTATCATATATTTGGTTAATCTATTTGACCCAAACCACTAATCTACAACTCAAAAAGGAAAATAATTTGATTTATAGGTTGATATTAAAATTTATATTATATTTCCATCATTGATAATGAATGCATAATATTAGAAATATACCCAATATTTATTTTTATGAATATATAACATTAGATATGTGCCCAAATATTTTATATTTCTATTTTAATTTTATTATTATTTATATTTTCTATTTTTAGAAAAATGTATTATTTGACTATGACATCATTTCATTTATAGGTTGATTTTAACTTTGGCTTTCCATTTTCATCATCAATAAAAATTACTTCTTACATTTTATATGTACTTTTATTTAGCACAATGAACATGCAATATTAGAGATATGTTCATTTATTTTTTGTATTATATATTTTATACACTTTAATTTTTTATTATTTAATTATAACATTATTTATTAACCCATTTGACCCAAAATGGTTGAATTGTTTACCCACCATTGGGAGGGAAGAAAATAGTTTTGTTTTCAAATTATTTTCAAAATATTTAATTTTATAATATTAAAATTAATTTTATGGATTTAATAAGAGGATATACCTTAATATGAGATTTAACAAGAGAGAATAGGAAAAATAGTTTTATTTCTAATTGGTTTTAAATTTTACATTCTATTTCCATCATTAATAAAAACATTTATTATTTATCATACTTATTATTGTTTCATGTGTCGAATATATGATGTTAAGAAATTTTCCAATTTTTTTTAATTTCTATATTTTTTGCATTTTATTATTTAATTGTGACAACATGGACTGGCCCATTTGACCTGAAATGGTTTAATATCTTACCACTACCTAGATGAAAACACTATTTTTTTTTTCAGGTAGATTTTAAAAGTATGCTTTTATGTTATTGGAATTATTAATTTATTATGTATGAGTTTAATGAGAAGAAATAAAAACACCTTAAATATATGGTTCAATGAAGGTGAATACAAATTAATGCCTTAAAGTGTTGGATTTAATGAGAAGAAATTGCATGCATGAATATCTTATAATTGTCTTTTTTTTTTAACTCATTTAATATTAATTATTGATTATCCTTTTGTGATCATTTTTTATCAATAAATTTAAATATAAAAGAATAAATTTTGTCCTAAAAAAATTCTAAAAATATTGTTAAAGCTATTCATGCTGTTTAAAGTATTATAGATTATATAAAAAGAGAAAATTATTTAAAGTACACAGAGATATCAAGGGATTGGACTATGTTACCTGATACATATGATATTGGAAAAGTTTATAAGGAATCAACTGATATCATAAAATAGGTGACGAATCAGGTGAAAAAATTTTAGATATCATATCTTTCCCAAGTCGTAGTCGAATCCTTTTCAAAATAGTAAATATCCAGAAGAAGAAATTGAAAATATAGAAAGCTATGCTTTCAATTTCAACATCACTTCGTACAACAACGCGACTTAACGTCCATCGTCAAGAATTTGTAACACAATTGCCGGAAAAACAAATTTGTCGAACTTTCCTGCTTTCATAGTGAAACCGGGAAAACAAGATCAGCCTGCAACAAACCTCTGAGACAAAGTGAAATTGAAGAAAAAACAAAAATAGGATCTTGGCATTTGAACGCTCAAAGGAGTCGTCAACTAATCCAAATATGAAAAAGAAAGATAAGAATTTCAATGCTTAAAAATTAGAACAAGGGCCTCATCGCTGCGTTTGTCAGAATTTCTATTGTTCCTTCAACTATTTTAGATAATAAACTCGAGCTAGAATGAAACGATTTCATTACAGTTACAGCAGCTTCTAAATGCGACACAAAATTCGATTAATCTGCATGGACGAAGTACCTGTTCGATTAAACTGCAACGCTGCAATGCGGACCACAGGGAATAATGGAAGCCAATCAATTACTGCCCAAAAAGTCAACAACTCAATAACTAAGGCTCAGTTTTAAGTTGACACCAGAATACTATTAACCCATTAACATGGAATGGAGCTGATGGAAGTTTAAACTCTTCAACTTTAACCTTTTCAACCTTCAAGCAATCTTCTGATCGCTCTGGAAAATAGGCAACCGATAAAAATAAAATAAATAAACAAAAAATGAAAGGAGTCAGTACACAAGTCTGGGACATTGATTCAGGGGAAAGGTCAAAGGTCGGGATCACAATTCGTATGCCATTGTCGTTCATTACTCATACCTCAAATATATAAACAAAGGAAGATTCAAAAGAAAATAAAAGAACGATCAGACGGTCAAGAATGAATAATCATGTACTTCGTTAGGTAGTCCCACTTTTTGGTTTTTGCAAGACCACGTGGACGTGGTGCAATCTCTTGGTTTGGTGTGAACCGGTAACCGTTTCACCAACCGGACAAACGCAGTCGGGCCGGCCGGGGCATTGGTACTAAGAGCAACACATTCTCAGCACAACACAGAGAGAATCCACTGAACATGCCCTCATAGATTTTTCTCCCAGTTTTATAGTCCACGAAACCCCACACACTCTCTTCTCTCTCTCTCTCCAGTCCTGATGTCGATGATTCCTTGAGTAATTACTACCGTTTCACCAACCGGACAAACGCAGTCGGGCCGGCCGGGGCATTGGTACTAAGAGCAACACATTCTCAGCACAACACAGAGAGAATCCACTGAACATGCCCTCATAGATTTTTCTCCCAGTTTTATAGTCCACGAAACCCCACACACTCTCTGCTCTCTCTCTCTCTCTCTCTCTCTCTCTCTCTCTTTCTCTCTCTCCAATCCTGATGTCGATGATTCCTTGAGTAATTACTTCCCAATCTCTCGGACCTCTTTCTCTTTCTCTCTCTATCTAAGCAACTGATCATTCTTTACTCACCTAACCTTTTTTCTCCTTGACCCACGCCTTCTGTTCTTCTCCGGTTTTCCATTCAAATCCTGGGCGGAATCTTAAAAACCTCCTCATTGTATACACGCAAAGCTGGCGTAATTTAGGTAGCGAACAAAAGCATGAACCGATGAACGAATCGATTCTGTGCAATTACGTCTTTTATTCTTCATTGATTTCTCAATAACTCATAATTCTCGATTGCCATCTGGTAAAGATTCGACTATCGTAATTTTTCTTTTATTACATGCCATCTTTATTTCTCTGCTTTGTTCTCCTCGAGTTTTGTTGACTTCCCGATGCTTACATCCTGGTGATAATTTTTTTTTTCGTCTTCCGCGTTTGCTTATCATCCGTTTTTGGTTCTAAGTTCTACAAAGCAATCCGATTCCACTTGGGATTCTTCAGATCTAGTTGAGTTCCTGATGATGCCAATACGACAGTGTCGGTTGTTGACAAGAACCTTCTCTACCCTTCTACGCACATGGTAAACATCCAACCTTTTCCGCAAACTTTGTTCTAAGATGCTTTCTAGGATACTGCTTTTGCCATCAGAGCTACTGGAGTCGACTGTAGTAGGATACTCTCAGATCCAATGCCAAAGGTGTGTTGTTGAATTCGCTATCCCTGCAAACACATTACCCAGAAGGTTATTTCATTAGGAACCTTCCATTTTAAGATGCAACCAAGGGCTCTAAATGTAGAGGAAGGGAAGGACTTGCCCGCCACAACCAGAACCCAGTCTAGGGTTTTACCACTGAGAATATTGCAATTCTTTGTGCTATTTCTGGTTTTGGGTATTGGGTTTTCTGTCCTCAGCATGTACATGATCCGGTATTTCTCAGTTCAGAACGTTGTCACCACGGCACGGTCCAGTTTCCAGCCGTGCCTCGAAGAGCCGAATAGTCTAGAGCGTTGGATCAGGCCTCCCTCCAGTCTGATACACAAGATGAGTGACCAGGAGCTCTTCTGGCGTGCTTCTTTCGTTCCTCGAGTAAAGAAGTATCCATTTAGGCGAGTTCGTAAGATTGCTTTCCTGTTCCTGACGAGGGGTCCTTTGCCGCTTGCTCCTCTTTGGGAGAGGTTCCTCAAGGGTCATGCAGGGCTTTATTCCATCTACATTCATTCATTGCCATCTTATGATGCCAAATTTCCACCTACATCAGTCTTCTACCGGAGACAGATTCCGAGCCAGGTATAAACCACCCCTATGTTTCTTCTTTCTTTTTGTTATTTATTTTTTATGCGTTTTATCATGGAATTACGCATAATGCTGATTATCCTTCTTGTGAGTGAAAATTTTCCAAGTTTCAAATTTTCTTGTCTTTTTAGGATGTGTTTCCCCTATTATTATTTTTTTCTTATTTTTTTTTCCAATTTTGTTAGGGATATGGTGGTATAGTTGTTTCTTTTTGTTTTTTCCTTCTTCCTTTCTCTTTTAGTGAAGAAACAATATAGATTCTGTTCTCTCCTATATGTGCTTTGTATGCCAATGTTCTTCGGCGTTATTTTTTTCCCCTTTGGTTTTGGAATTTCCGAAGTTTTGTAACTGACATTATCCAAACCAGAATATCCTTTGCTGGTTTATATACTCATGTTTAGATCCCAGGAAGTAGAATGCTACTTCTTGTCTAGCATAGTCTATATTTTTGGAAAAAAAATGTTTTTTTTCCCTTTTATGACTCTAAAAAGGACATTTTTTTTGATTTATAAGTTTTTTTTTTATTTTTTATGCAATAATAGTGGCCCGAAGGATCTAAATCAAGCTGGAAACAGACTACAAGGCCCTAATCTTGTTTTCGTTGACGCTTAACTAGGTGTTTTCAACAAAATTGGATGGACAGTGGACAGAATATAAAAAAGTTGGAAAAATCAAGAAAACAAAGGGATGCAGAGGTAACAAGTGGGTAAAGATGATCTGAAATAGAGTTTTCTATTTAGTTAAGTAAATAGAAAGGGCTACTTAGGTTTAGTGCTGCAACATTTTTGGCCCATGGAATTAGGTTTTGTTCACATGGATTTGTGAAAATTTAATTGCTTTATCATTGTGATAGATAGATGAAGGCCCAAATAGATCAGGAGAAAAAATATGGGTTTGACTTCCCTGTTCTTAGATCTTGGTCCCATATCATGACATTTGTGCCCTTCAATGTTTGATATTTGCCTGTGGGTTCAATGACATTTTTACATCAATTGATAAATAAATGCAAACTATGTTGTTTCTGATTAAGGTTACCAATCCATTTACACTATAAGTGTTTTTCTTTCTTTCTTTTTTTTTCCAGTGCTTCTAGGTAGGGGAGGGATGCTGCCAAAGTATCTTGGAGTTCTTGAATTCATAACAGTCTAACTCCTCCCTAGGGAGCAGTAAGGGATGGAGGCTTTGTCCTTACTTATGATGTATACCTCAATTGGAATTGAAAGTCATGTAACCTTAGGTCTTGAATGCTACTGTCATACACTAGAAATTTTATTCATTCAAGGGGATCCAATTTTGGTCAAACTAGATAGGTTTATTGTTTCCCATAGTGGGAGGATAGGTTCCCTAATTTGAGTCAAGACGCTTTACTGAGGCCTTTATCAGATAAACTGAAATTTTGGAGGAAGGAGGTTTGTAAAGGGCTTGAGGTTAAGAGGAAGAAGTATTTGGAAATTATTGATGAAGTTGATAGGTTTGAGGAGTAGGGAGGGACCAATTTCTGGGACGGATAGGGACAAAAGGTTGAAGGCTGAAATGGAATTTGACAGGATGGCATACTAAGATGATGTAAAGTGGAGAAGGATATCTCGCTGTGAGATAGCTACATTGGAAGACTGAAGGTGCGTGGGAAAGTCATTGAGGAAGAAGGAAGAATTAGGGAGGTTATCATCGAGTTCTATGCTAGTCTGTTCAAGGAAGGTTGGCCTCATAGACCCAAGTTGGATGGTTTGGAGTTTACTGGTTTTCCTTAGAAGATGCTAGAGACTTAGAAAAACCATTAATGGAGGAGGCCATTCAAGCTCTTGGGGAATTGGAGGGGGACCAGGTGTCTGGACCAGGTGGTTTTACAATGATTATCTACAATAGATGTTGGGGTTTTTTAAAGGTGGATTTAATGAAGATTTTCAGAATTTCATTGTAATGGGGCTCTGGAGAGACGAGAGAGGTCTTGAATCCACTTTTATCACTTTGATTCCCAGTAAAAGGGTGCTGTACAGCTGAAAGATTTCAAGTCAATCGGTCTAATTGGTAGTGCATATAAAATCATTGCCTAGGTGTTGGCTACAATGATGAAGAGAGTTATGGGATCAATTATTTCGAAATCCCAAGGGGCTTTTCGTCGCCTAGGCCGCCTAGGCAATGCCTTGACAACTTTGGGAGAGGTAGGTTTGTTATGGCTAACTAAGCTTACAGTTAGCATGAAGATGTTGGAGGAAAGGGATAGTCTTTGGCATGAAGTCATTGCTAGCATACATGGGAGGTTGGGAAACAGTTGGGATGCAGGAGTATCTAACAGGGCTACACTGACCTCTCTGTGGAAAGCTATCCACTGCACTTTGCCTCTATTACTTCTGTCTATCAGGTATGATGTTTGCTCTGGGATCTCTGTTAAATTTTGGGAGGATACATGGATCAGCTCTTGTCTGTTGAAAGATCTTTTTCCTGCTTTATATTCAGTTTCCTTGTATAAAAATAAGTGTTTGTCAAATTTTATTGTTCCTCCACTCCAGTACACCTTGTGGGCCTCTCAATTGGGATTTTGGTTTCCGCAGAGGTCTAAGAGATAGTGAAATCTCAACTTACTCAGATCTGTTACAAATCCTTCAAAATGTTAGTTCGGACCCTGAGAAGTTTGATTAGCGTATTTGGGCTCCCCACCCTAAGGGTCTATTCTCCTATGCCTCTTTGTTCAAGACTCTTTGCATTCCGTCGGGTCGTCCTTCTTTTCCCTTTAAAGAGTTCTGGTGTAGACCCATTCCACCCAAAGGAAGAGCTTTGTGTTGGGAAGTAGTGCTTGGGAAGATCAACACATTGGATATGTTACAAAAGAGAAGCCCTAATTCTTGTCTCTCTCCTAACTGGTGTATCTTATGTAATAATGTAAACCCAATGCTGAAAGTTGCTACCACTTACTGATCTCTTGTCCCTTTGTTGCAGAGATTTGGTTTTGGTTTTTCTTTTTGTTTGGGTGTAGGTGGACTTCACCATCGGAGGTCAACATGCTCTTCTATCCTTCCATGTTTACGCTACCAAAAAAAGGGGAAGGACAATGTGGAGATGTGTTAGAGCAGCCTTGGTGTGGACTATCTGGAAAGAGAGGAACACTAGAATTAATTTTTTATTTTATTTTATTTTTTTTAGAAAAAGAGAGGAGTAAAGAAGCTGCGAGGGATTGTGTAATGGTAAGGGTGATTCATTGGATCAAGACTCTAGAATTGTTCTCCCAATTCTCCTTTGATGGTGTGGAGATGCATTGGATACCTCCAATTGAAGGTTTTGTGAAACTGAACTTTGATGGGAGCAGTCAAGGTAATCCAAGCCCCTCAGGTATTGGGAGATTCAGAAGGTCAAACTGTGGTTCTATTCTTAGGCTCCGTGGGTTTGGGTGACTCTCTCAAACAGAATTTCTTGTAGTAGTACAAGGAGTGCATATTGCAAATGAGCTACAACTAGCAAATGTGGTAATAGAAGGGGATTCAAAGGTGGTGGTGGGGTGGCTAAATGACCCAAACTCTATAATGTGGTGCTACAAGAATGCAAAGAAGAAGTGTAAGTGGCTTACTAGAAACATGAATCTCAGGATACAATGGGTGAGGAGATCAACAAGCGGGATGGCAGGTGATGGTGTGCAATTCGGCTGGTCTTAGCTGTCAACGACCTTGCCTCCGACTGGAGCAACAGGGAGCCTGAAGAAGATGATGAATCTCCGGGGAGGAACCCAGTGAGATTGCTCTAAAGCTCAAGTTAGTATTCTCTTGAAGGCAAGATAAAACCAGATGGCACAAAGTTCACATACCTTGTTCTCGGGGGGCAGGGAGCCTTTAATAACCACCTCACGCGCTCACTCCTAAGCTTCTGTCAGGTCGGGTATGATTATCTTTGTGCTCCTGCCAGTTTGGGTGTCATCACCTCTACTGGGACAGAACCGCCACTGCTCTCTTTGTCGGAGCCGTCTCTGCAACTGGAGATGGCGGTAGCAGGTGGCGGTGGTAGGTGGCCGTTGGAGTGCGGTTGTCAAGCGTCAGATCCCAAGTCAGTTAGGTGCGCCGCCCCTGGGTATGGACTTCCTCGGTGTCAGGCGAGGTACGGTTGTTCAGTTTGGCGTCCTGGAGGCGAAGTGCTGGAGTGGTGAGCGAGGTGAAGTCTTGAGTTCGGATAAGGGAGTGTCCCGAACTGTCATGGGGCGGGCCAGTTCTGGTCGTTGCCTTGTGTGAGGCTCGGGGCCTAAGGGAGAGTTCGGGCTCCTTGTAGGGAGTTCGGGCTCCTAGTAGGGAGTTTGGACTGCTGGTTCCTCCCTTAGGTGCTCACGCCTTGGACGCGCTGTTGTGCCGAGCTGTTGCCTTTGCCACATGTTGAGTGATTACGAGGTCAGGCCAAATCTTCCTTCATCATTTGCTCCCCACTCCTCGTGCTAAGGGTCTTGCCCTGGTGCGGGGAGTTCGCGAGGTGGCAGGTGGATTTGTCCCGTATCGGTTGACTGATAGCGCAAGGTGCGTTGTCAAGGTTCTTTGGGTTTCTTGAGCGCCCAAAAGATGGGAAACGCACCGACCTGCCTACAAATGTTGACAGACGTGACAGAGCGCACCTTATTTAAAAAATTCAAAAAGCGCGCCGCTGGGAGACGTGACAGCGTGCGCTTTATTTCAAAAAGCGCGCCGCTGGGGGACGTGACAACATGCGTCTTTTCAAATTTGAAAACGTGTTTCTGCCGCCTTTAATGTGAGGAGACGTGCGCTTTGAGTTTCGAGAGACGTGTGGCCAGTCACGTCTCGGTCTCAGGAGACGTGCGGTTGACGCGACTGCGGGCCGTGGGATTGGCTTTGATCTGAGCCGTTGATTCTTGGTTTCTGTGGGTATAAATAGTGGGGGACCCCAGTCGCTTTGTCACTTCTGCGCTTTGCTTCTTGAGCTCACATCCAAGTTTCAGCTCGCGTCTAGGCTTTTAGTTTGCACTCAAGATTTTAGCTCGTGTTTCAAGTTTCCGCAGTCTGTTCAAGCCTTTTTCCAGGTGATTACTTTTTTGGAATCCTTCTCCTCCCGATGTCTAGCTCGGATAGCTCAGACAGTTCTTCAAGGGGGTCTGGTGCAGGTTCTACGAACCGATTTGCATCCCCCGACGGTCTTAGCGAACCTGGGGTAGAACTTGAGGAAGAGTTCGAGCCCGTAGGCTGAGTCGCCTTGGGCAGTTTGGTGTCCACCTCTCATCGAGGTTGGATGTTAGACAAGTTTGGGCCCTCGACAATGACGCCCGAGGGGCTTCAATCCCTTGTTACCTAGTTTAACCTGCCTGGGGAGTACGCCTACATCATACCTTCGAGCAGTTTCCCTTGGGAGCACGGTCCTGATGAGATCGTGATATTCCAGGAGCAGCTCGCTGCGGGGTTGTGCCTGCCTTTCCACCCTCTCCTTGTCGAGGTCATGAACCACTTCGGCGTTACTGTCGGCTAGCTTCACCCAAACTCCATTCGTAACTTGGTGGGGACAATCTCCCTATTTTGCGAACAGGGCTTTCCTTTAGACTTGGAGATCTTCTCTTCCATTTCGATTCTTAAGAAGCAAGCGGGTCCCCTTCCCGGGCGTAGGTGGGCGTATTACCTGTCTCCTCGCCCGGGTTTTAAGCTTTTACAAGAACTTACCAACAAGGTCCCTGCGTGGAAGCGGGACTACTTCGGGGTGCGAAGTGTATTGGGGTGGCCGTTTCAGACCGGGTGGGGAATGGCCGCCCCTGACTCCGGTGTTACGCTTGATAAAGAGACGGTGAAGGGCCTCCGGCAGTGGGCGCGGCTTGGGCTAAAATGCCATTAGTATCTGACGGAGGCCAATTTCATTGCGACTGGCCTGAGTTTGGGTAGGTTCCTTACTCGGAGGTTTTTTGTTTTTGTTGTTCTTTTGTTTTTTTCTGATGCCGAACTCTTTTTTGCAGGTGTGATGGACTCAGAAAGGACTCGTGGTGGGCACTTGTTTCAAGGCATGAAGAGGAGGAAGCGAGTCACCAAACGAACTCGTGCCGAGCTGACCCAGGATGCGGAGCCCGAGGTATTAGACTACCCCTCAAAGGATCCGCCCAGGGAGCCCGAGATGGCTACTCCAATGCAAGAAGCGGTAGGGGCCCCTTATGCTGAGACTACTTACATGGGGGCTCCCGCTTACTCTGGGTCTGCTTATACGCGAGCTGGGCCCTCAGGCTCGGGAGCCCAAGGGGAATTCAGGAGTGTGTTGTCGCCGAACCACACTCTTCAGAAGAGTAGTGAGGCCATTTACCCCGAGGTCGCGGCGTGGACCGATCTCCCTTTGAACTAGGTGTCCTGTCGTGCCGTCACTCATGCCATGGTGGTAAGTCAGATTTTTTGTCGAGCTCTTTTGCTTTTATCCCTCTTGCTGTCGTTTTTCTGATCACTTGTTCTTTCCTTTTGGTAGGTGAACTCTTCTATCCATGCCTTGGCGGCCTAAGTGGAAAGGAGCTCGAGGCAAGCGCTAGCTGCTGAAGAGGCTCTCTGTGCTGCCGAGATGACATCCCGAGCTGCTGAGGCGGCTGCTCGCGTTGCACAGACCAGGCAGGCGAGGTCTCAGAGAGATGCCGAGGCCATGGGAGTAGTGGTGAAGCACATGGCGTACTTGAGGCTGGATCTGCAGCATCAGGTTGAATACTATCAGGAGGATATTAGAGAGAGGACGCAAATATTTTCTCAAGGCATCGAAGATGCCAAGAAGAAGGCCGCCGATGAGTACATTGCCTCGCCGCGCTTTGATGACCTGATGGTGGACTCGTATAGAAGGGGTTTTAAACTGAGCCATTGGATGATCCGGAACGCGTACCCCGAGCTCGATATCAGTGCCATATCCACTTCGCGCATAACTCAGGAGATGGCCAACACTGTTGATGGTGAGCCAGATTTCGAGGGCGAGGCAGGACCTTCGGGTATCGTTGAAGGGCCTTCTGATAATGAAGAAGTAGCTCCGGGCCGGTGAAATGTAATTTTTTTTTTTCGAAATGTACATTCCCTTATTTTGAAATGGAATGACTTTTCTTTTGGTTAAGTGTTGGTTGGTCTTTCTCGCGAACTGACCGTATTTGCCGAACTAACCATATGCCTAATCTGTTTCTTGCCCGGGTTACTGCACTCGCATGGCCCGTTTTGGTGTTAATACTTAGTTCTGAGATGTCGATGTCCCCGTTAATACGTAGTCTCTGGTAGCGATTTTGTCTACTTCGCTTGGTGGTCTATAGGTAGTGTCGCCTTAAGTTATGTTCCACGCTCGGGGTACTTGTTTGCCCTCTAAGGTTTCGAGCTCGTATGCTCCCCCTGAGCGCTTTCTTTACTCTGTAGGGCCCTTCCCAATTTGGTCCAAGTTTGCCCACGAAGCTGGGATTACCGCTTCAGTGCCGTAGGTGAGGTTAAAGGGGGTCTCTCCTGTGGCGGTTTTTTTCGTAGTTCGGTGAGCCCATAGAACACTTGGTAGCTCGTCCGCCCACAACCCTTTTGCTCGGTCTAGTTGTGCTTTCAGTCCGCGGAGGATGGCTTTGTTCATTACTTATGTCTGACCGTTTGCCTGCGGGAGTGCGATCGATGTGAAGTTCTGACGAATTACCATATTTTGGCACCATTCTTGGAACTTGATATCCTCGAACTGCTTGCTGTTGTCGGAGATCAGTACCCGAGGTAGCCCGAAGTGACATACTATGTTCTTCCAAAAGAAGTTCTATATGTTTCGGGCTTTAACTGTTGCTAGAGGTTCAGCTTCTATCCACTTTGTGAAGTAATCTACTGCCACCAGTAGGAACATTCTCCCACCTGTTGTTGGCGGGAATGGCCCCAGGAGGTCGATGCCCCATTGTGCAAAGGGCCATGGACTGGTGAGGCACTTGAGGTCGGTAGCAGGCTGATGGTGGATATTGGCATGCTTCTGACACTTGTTGCATTTTCTGACAAGCTCGACAACTTCTGCATTCATCGTTGGCCAGTAGTATCTTTGTCGAAGTGCCTTTTGGGCAAGGGCTCTGCCCCCTAGGTGTCCGCCGCACAGACCTTCATGATTGTCGCGGAGTACGATCTCGGCTTCGGCAGGTCGCAAGCAACGCAGGTAGGGGAGCGTGTAGGACCGTCGGTACAACCGTTCGTCTATTATGACGTATTTGGCTGCCCGACGCTGCACCCTCTTGGCTGTATTGCGGTTCGCAGGGTGGGTTCGATCTAGCAAGAAGCTCGCGAATGGGTCGATCCAGCTCGGCTCTGCTTCAAGGACGGGAGTGACCTCCTTTGCCCCACCGAGAATGCTAGGCCGAGGTAAGTCCTCTATGTACACGGTTCTCGTGGTGTTGTGACTCGTGTTGGCTAACCGGGATAGGGCGTCGGCCTCAGTGTTCTCTGACCTCGGGATTTGCCTAATGAAGTGTGACTGGAAGTTGAGTAGAGACTCCTTTACTTTTGCCAAGTATGCGATCATAGAGAGCTCGCGTGCTTCGTATTCGCCCGTAACCTGGTTGACCACGAGCTGGGAATCACTGCAAATAACTATGTGCTTTGCTCTTACCTTTTGCGCTAGGTTCAGCTCGGTTATCAGTGCATCGTACTCTGCCTCGTTGTTGGATGCCGCGAACTCAAAGTGTAGTGCGTATTCCAATTTCATGCCACCCGGGCCGCGTAGGACTATTCCAACCTGCTGCCCTGCTGGTTCGAGAAGCCATCTATATGAAGTATCCAGGGCTCCTCATCTCTGTTCGCGTTTGGCCTAACCAGGAGAGATGCCACACTGGCTACACTTCACGGGGTTCAGACTCTATTGGCTTGGGAGCTCCGGGCTCACCCGAACTGGGGATCTTGGACTCAATCGGCCTAGGGATTTCGAGGCTGAACGTGTACTCGGTGATAAAATCTGCTAAGTCTTGGGCCTTAATAGCAGTTCGTGGCTTATATTGGAGGTCGTACTCGCTGAGCTCGATGGCCTACTTCGTCAGCCGACTGGAAACCTCGGGCTTGAGTAAGACATGCCTCAGAGGTTTGTTAGTCAAGACGATGACGGTGTGAGCCTGGAAATATGGACGGAGTTTCCGAGCTGCAATTACCAGTGCGTATGCTAGCTTTTCTATCTGCGGGTATCTCGTCTCTATTCCCTGCAGAATTTTACAAATAATAGACAGGCCGCTGGGCCCGATCTACTTCTTTTATTAGTACCGAACTGACCACCTCGTCGCCCTCCTCGGACCTGGCTAAGGTTGGCACAGTAGCGAGGTAGCTCTTTAGCTCGTCGAACGCGAGCTGGCAGTCTCGGGTCCATTCGAACCCTTTGCCTTTGATTGCCTTAAAGAAAAGCAGACAACGGTCTGTCGATTTGGACATGAAGCGGCTCAGAGCGGCTATGCGGCCGTTTAGCCTTTGAACTTCTTTTACTTTTCGGGGTGGTCTCATGTCTAGGATGGCCTTTATCTTTGTTCGGGTTGGCCTCAATACCACGCCGGTTGACAATGTACCCTAGGAACTTACCCAAGGTGACATTGAAGACACATTTGTTGGGGTTTAGTTTCATGCTATATTGACGCAGAATTTGGAAGACAGAATCTAAGTCTTGTATTAATTCCTATTAGAACTGTGTCTTAACGACCATGTGGTCTACATAACATTTTATTTTCGTGCCAATTAAGGGTCGAAACAGCTTATTTACAAGTATTTGGAAGCCGCCTTAGCATTTTTCAGTCCGAAGGGCATGACCTTGTAGCAGTACAGGCCAAACTCGGTTATGAAGCTGGTTTTTTCCTCATCGGACTGGTCCATCTTGATTTGGTTGTAGCCTGATTTGGCGTCCAAGAAGCTTAGCAACTCATGTCCCGAGGTCGCGTCCACTAGGCGGTCAATTCTGGGGAGGGGAAGCAGTCTTTTGGGCAAACTCGAGTCAGGTCGGTGTAGTCGACGCACATGCGCCACTTGTCGTTTGCCTTTTTCACCATTACTGGGTTAGCTACCCAGCTCGGGTAATGAACTTCCCTTATGAAGTCCGCTGCGAGGAGCTTTTCGACCTCCTCGTCGACCGCCCTCCAGCGCTCCGGGGCTAAGTTGCGTTTTTTCTGTCTAATGGGTCTGACTACAGGGTCAGTGTTAAGTTTGTGAGTTATAAGGCTAGGGTCAATACCGGGCATATCGGCCGCGGACCATGTAAAAAGATCTAAATTTTGAAGTAAGAAACTCACCAGTTCGGTTCGTAGAGGCTCCTTGATGGAAGCACCGATCTGTAGCGTTCGAGCCGGATCCATAACCGAGGTCAGGATTGCGACTATTTCCTCTGTGGGCGAAGCTCGTTCCTCGCCCTGCTCCGTAGGCCGCTCCAGCTCGAGGTCGTCGGCTGCCTTGGTTTTTCCCTTCAGGGCGGCAACATAACACTTGTGGGACTCAAGCTGGTCGCCCCGCGCTACCACCACACCGAAGTTTGTGGGGAACTTCATTGCTAGATAGTAGGTGGAGACCACTGCCCACAGAATATGCGTAATTGGCCGCTCTATTATGGCATTGTATGGGGAGGGGGTCGCGACCACCAGTAAATCGTGGTTGAGTCTGATCGCACAAGGCCATGTGCCAACTTCCATAGGTACTGTTATCTTCCCGAGAGGCCTGACTTCCTCTCCACTGAAGCCCACCAGAGGAGTGTCAGAAAATGCGACAAGTGTCAGAAGCATGCCAATATCCACCATCAGCCTACTGCTGACCCCAAGTACCTCACCAGTCCATTGACCTCCTGGGGTCATTCCCGCCAGCAACAGGTGGGAGAATGTTCCTACTGGTGGCAGTAGATTACTTCACAAAGTGGATAGAAGCTGAACCTCTGGCAACAGTTACAGCCTGAAACATACAGAACTTCTTTTGGAAGAACATAGTATGTCACTTCGGGCTACCTCGGGTACTGATCTCCGACAACGGCAAGCAGTTCAAGGATATCAAGTTTCAAGAATGGTGCCAAAATATGGGAATTCGTCAGAACTTCACACCGGTCGCACTCCGGCAGGCAAACGGTCAGACTGAAGTAATCAACAGTGCCATCCTTCGCGGACTGAAAGCATGACTAGACCGAGCTAAAGGGTTGTGGGCGGACGAGCTACCAAGTGTTCTATGGGCTCACCGAACTACGGAAAAAACCGCCATGGGAGAGACCCCCTTTAACCTCACCTACGACACTGAAGTGGTAATCCCAGCGAAAATCGAAATACCTATACTGCGACTAGAAGCATATGACGATCAGACAAACGGAGACGAGTTATCTACCAACCTCGACCTACTGGATGAGGTAAGAGACCTCGCGCACATCCGGACAATGGCCTACCAGCAAAAAGTAGCTCGGTACTACAATGCCAGAGTAAAGAAGCGGAGCTTCCGCGTTGGCGACCTCTACGTAAGATCATGGTACCCGAACCCGGCGTGGGCAAACTTGGACCAAATTGGGAAGGGCTCTACAGAGTAAAGAAAGCGCTCAGGGGGGGCATACGAGCTCGAAACCTTAGAGGGCAAACAAGTACCCCGAGCGTGGAACATTGTCAACTTAAGGCGATACTACCTATAGACCACCAAGCGAAGTAGACAAAATCGCTACTAGAGACTAAGTATTAACGGGGACATCGGCATCTCAGAAACTAAGTATTAACACCAAAACAGGCCGTGCGAGTGCAGTAACCCGGGCAAGAAACAGATCGGGCATATGGTCAGTTCGGAAAATATGGTCAGATCGGGAGAAAGAACAACCAACACTTAACCAAAAGAAAAGTCATTCCATTTCAAAATAAGGGAGTGTACATTTCGGAAAAAAAAAATTTTACATTTCACAGGCCCGGAGCTACTTCTTCATTATCAGAAGGCACTTCAACGATACCCGAAGGTCCTGCCTCGCCCTCGGAATCTGTCTCACCATCAGCAGCGTTGGCCATCTCCTAAGTTATGCATGAAGTGGATATGGCACTGATATCGAGCTCGGGGTACGTGTTCCGGATCATCCAACGACTCAGTTTAAAACCCATTCTATACGAGGCCACCATCAGGTCATCAAAGCGCGGCGAGGCGATGTACTCATCGACGACCATCTTCTTGGCATCTTCGATGCCTTGAGAAAAGATCTGCGTCCTCTCTCTAATATCCTCCTGAAGGTATTCAACCTGATGCTGTAGATTCAGCCTCAGGTACGCCATGTCCTTCATCACTACTCCCATGGCCTCGGCATCTCTTTGAGACCTCGCCTGCCTGGTCTCTGCAACGCGAGCAGTCGCCTTAGTAGCGCGAGCAGCCGCCTCAGCAGCTCGGGATGTCGTCTCGGCAGCACAGAGAGCCTCTTCGGCAGCTCGCGCCTGCCACGAGCTCCTTTCCACCTAGGCCGCCAAGGCATGGATAGAAGAGTTCACCTACCAAAAGGAAAGAACAAGTGATAAGAAGAACTACAGCAAGAGGGATAAAAGCAAAAGATCTCGACAAAAAATCTGACTTACCACTATGGCATGAGTGACTGCACGATAGGCCACCTGGTTCAAAGGGAGATCGGTCCACACCGTGACCTCCTCGGGGTAAATGGCCTCACTACTCTTCTGAAGAGTGTGGTTTAGCGACAACACACTCCTGAATTCGCCTTGGGCTCCCGAGCCTGAGGGCCCATCTCGCGTATAAGCAGACCCAGAGTAAGCGGGAGCCCCCGTGTAAGTAGTCTCAGCATAAGGGGCCCCTGCCGCTTCTTGCATTGGAGGAGCCATCTCGGGCTCCCTGGGCGGATCCTCTGACGGGTAGTCTAGTACATCGGTCTCCGCATCTCGGGGCAGCTTGACACGAGTTCGTTTGGTGACTCGCTTCCTCCTCTTCATGCCTTGAAACAAGTGCCCACCACGAGTCCTTTCTGAGTCCACCACACCTGCAAAAAAGAGTTCGACATCAGAAAAAAACAAAAGAACAGCAAAAACAAAAAACCTCCGAGTAAGGAACCTACCCGAACTCAGGCCAGCCGCAATGAGCTTGGCCTCCGTCAGATACTAATGGCATTTTAGCCCAAGCCGCACCTAGTACCGGAGGCCCTTCATCGTCTCTTTATCAAGCGTAACACCGGAGTCAGGGGCGGCCATTCCCCACCCGGTCTGAAACGGCCACCCCAATACACTTCGCACCCCGAAGTAGTCCTGCTTCCACACCGAGACCTTGTTGGGAAGTTCATGTAAAAGCTTAAAACCCGGGCGAGGATACAGGTAATACGCCTGCCTACGCTTGGGAAGGGGACCCGCTTGCTTCTTAAGCATCAAAATGGAAGAGAAGATCTCCAAGTCTAAAGGAAAGCCCTGTTCGCAAAATAGGGAGATTGTCCCCACCAAGTTACGAATGGAGTTCAGGTGAAGCTAGCCGACAGTAACGCCGAAGTGGTTCATGACCTCGACAAGGAGAGGGTGGAAAGGCAGGCGCAACCCCGCAGCGAGCTGCTTCCGGAATATCATGATCTCATCAGGACTGTGCTCCCAGGGGAAACTGCCCGAATGTATGATGTAGGCGTACTCCCCAGGCAGGTTAAATTGGGTAATAAGGGATTGAAGCCCCTCGGGCGTCATTGTCGAGGGCCCAAACTTGTCTAACATCCGACCTCGACTAGAGGTGGACGCCAAACTGCCCAAGGCGACTCGGCCTACGGGCTCGAACTCTTCCTTAAGTTCTACCCCAGGTTTGCTAAGACCGTTGGGGGATGCAAATCGGTTCGTAGAACTTGCACCAGACCTTCTTGAAGAATTGTCTGAGCTATCCGAGCTAGACATCGGGAGGAGAAGGATTCCAGGAAAGTATTCACCTAGAAAAAGGCTTGAACGGACTGCGGAAACTTGAAACACGAGCTAAAATCTTGAGTGCGAACTAAAAGCCTGGACGCGAGTTGAAACTTGGATGCGAGCTCAAGAAGCAAAGCGCAGAAGTGACAAAGCGACTGGGGTCCCCCACTATTTATACCCATAGTAACCAAGAATCAACGGCTCAGATCAAAGCCAATCCGACAGCCCGCAGTCGCGCTGACCGCACGTCTCCTGTGACCGAGACGTGACTGGCCACACGTCTCTCGAAACTCAAAGCGCACGTCTCCTCACATTAAAGGCGGCAACGACACATTTTCAAATTTGAAAAGACGCCTGCTGTCACGTCCCCTAGCGGCGCGCTTCTTGAAAAAAAGCGTGCGCTGTCACGTCTTCCAGAGGCGTGCTTTTTGAATTTTTTAAATAAGGTGCGCGCTGTCACGTCTGTCAGCATTTGTAGGTAGGTTGACGCGTTTCCTGTCTTTTGAGTGCTCGAGAAACCCCAAGAACCTGACAACGCACCTCGCGCTATCAGTCAACCGAAATTCGAAGTACGGGACAAATCCACTTGCCACCTTGTGAACTTCCGCGCCAGGGCAAGACCCTTAGCACGAGGAGTGGGGGGCAAATGATGAAGGAAGATTTGGCCTGACCTTGTAATCACTCAACACGTGGCAAAGGCAACAACTCGGCACAACAGCGCGCCCAAGGCGCGAGCACCGAAGGGAGGAACCAGCAGTCTGAACTCCCTACTAGGAGCCCGAACTCCCTACAAGGAGCCCGAACTCTCCCTTAGGCCCCAAGCCTCACACAACGCAACGACTCGAACTGGCCCGTCCCGTGACAGTTCGGGACACTCCCCTATCCGAACTCAAGACTTCACCTCGCTCACCACTCTAGCACTTCACCTCCAGGACACCAAACTGAACAACCGTACCTCACCTGACACTGAGGAAGTCCGTACCCAGGGGCGGCGCACCTGACTGACTTGGGATCTGACGCTTGACAACCGCACTCCAACGGCCACCTACCACCACCACCTGCTACCTCCATCTCCAGTTGTAGAGACGGCTCCGACAAAGAGAGCAGTGGCGGTTTTGTCCCAGCAGAGGTGATGACACCCGAACTGGCAGGAGCGCAGAGATAATCATACCCGACCTGACAGAAGCTTAGGAGTGAGTGCGCGAGGTGGTTATAAAAGGCTCCCTGCCCCCCAAGAACAAGGTATGTGAACTTTGCGCCATTTGGTTTTATCTTGCCTTCAAGAGAATACTAACTTGAGCTTCGGAGCAATCTCATTGGGTTCCTCCCCGGAGATTCCTCATCTTCTCCGTTTCAGGCTCCCTGTTGCTCCAGTCGGAGACAAGGTCGTTGACAGTTAAGACCAGCTGGATTGCGCACCATCAGCAGGTGCATTGGTTAAGCAAGGGTTGAATAGGGATAATTTGTTTTGGGCTCAGTTAGGTAGCATATCATGCCTCTCTAAGGGATGCTTGTATAGTCTTATCTTAAAGTTTAAGAAAAGTTTCTGTTTGTTCATAAAAAAGAAATGAAGATGCCTGATGATTGGAGAAACAATGGTATGGTGCCTATATTTAAGAACAAAGGTGATGTATAAAGTTGTAATAGCTATTGGGAGATTAAACTCATGAGCTACCTATGAAACATAGGGAGAGAATAACTAAACAAAGATTACAACTTGAAACAAGTGGATCAAAGAACGACTTTCACTTTATGCCAAGGAGATCATCCATTAGAAGCTATAATTCTTTTGAGACGATTGATATAAAAGTTCAGAGAGAAGAACAAATATCTTCATATGATGTTCATTGATCTAGAAAAGGCAGATGATAGAGTATCTAAAGAGATAATATGGTGAGTCTTGGAAAATAAAGGGATTCAAAATAGGTATATAGATCTAATTAAGGATATATTTGAAATGACAATGGCAACGACCAATGTTAGAACATCGTAACAGGAACTTCAGATTTTACATTTATGATGAGTCTTCACCAAGGTTTAGCACTTAGCCCTTATCTATTTGCATTGATCATAGATGAATTGACTAAACATATTTAAGAGGAAGTTCCATGGTGCATGTTGTTTGTGGATGTCATCATTTTAATTGATGAAACTAATGAAGGCTTAAATGCAAAGTTAAGCTTATTAACAAATGCTATAGAAATGACATGCACTTTTAGTGATAATACGAGTATTAATAAGGATATACAACTATTCTATATGGAGGATGCCAATCAAAGAATTAGAGTAGGATGGGCAAAATGGAGGGGTGCATCTGGACTTTTTTGTGATAGGTGAATACCACTTATATTAAAAGGAAAATTCTATAAAATAGTTGTAAGGCCAGCTATTCTATATGGAGAAAAGTGCTTTTCTATTGTAAGTATAAAAGAAATTTATTAAAAAAAAAGATGGAACAAGATGATCACAATCATCTCCAGGGTGTCAAGATAGCACTCAATCAGCAAACACAAAACGACAGAAATCAATAAAGACAAAGCACATGACAAGAAAAACAACCACAACCCCCTTCTTGATAGCATCGTTAATAATCTCCCTTGAAAATCTCTTCCCATCCGTCTCTATCCTCGTAGCAAACCTCTCCTTCCCCAGCCATGGTCTTCTTCGTTCTCTCTTCAAGTGAAGTCGATAGCTGAATCTTTATCCCAAATTGAAGCTTGAGATTCAAGCCCTTTCCCTTCAACCTCTCCCTCTTCGAAACCTTGATCTTTTAACCATTTTATAAATTCTCTTATATTTATTAGTTAGATCATCCTTAACCAAGCCTTCTCTTAACCTTGAAAGAATTTTAGTAACATGGATTACATGAGACTTACTTGTGCCTCGGGCCTTTTTTAATGCCTCCAAGCCACCATTGTCTCCTTAATTGCACCTTTTCTCTTCCTACTCACATCCACTCTGAGTCTACTAGTTGAAACTTTGGCTTTTAGGAATTCCACACAACCTTTTGATGAGCCATTCTCATCCTCCATGCTCATATCGTTTGAACAAACAATGACTTCCGAGATTTTGTCTTTACCCCATTCAATGAACTCCCCTCCTCCCCTTCCCTTCTTAATGTCCCAGCTCTGTCTCCTCCTCCCTCCCCTTTAACCTTACAAAAACCTGACCTTTCAAAGTCGAGTACCCCTCCTGTATCACTTCCTTTTGAATCTCAACCAAGAAGGACTCAAAATAAATAACTTATCTTCCTTCCAATTGGATTCTGCCCTTTCCTTCTCACAATTCTCCTCTCACTGTTTACCTGAGTCATATTCATGACAATTGGATCTTTGAAGCTTCTCAGGGCCATCTCGATTTGCTATCATCTTTGAAACCATGCTCTTCTTTCCACTACTTTCATATCTCACCACCACCCAAACCCAGTTTTCAACCTCCCCTTCTCGAATTTTCAAACAGCCTTGTCTTCTTCTCCTTGGGACTAAAGGCTTAGACTTGAAGCCTCTCCCTTTAGTGATCTTTAATTTTTTAAGACAAGTGTCATTCATGGTTGTCAAGGTGCCCTTGGAGGCTCACCTTGCCCAGTCACCAAGTAGTTTTGTGCACTATGTTATAAAATACTTTAAAATTTTTAATTTCTTGACATTATAATTATAAAATGGGCATTATTAAACTAGAATACTCATTTTATGTGTTTATGTACTAATTTCTTTTTATTATTTTCTTATTTGTTAGGGTTTAATCAACACAAGCATTGCTAACTGCTGTATTGAACCCATGGTTCAAAGTATCGATATACCTCTGTGTATCGACAGAGGTGTATCGATAGTTATAACGATACTCCCTTATTTTTTTATTCCTTTGGTTTTCAATTTCATATATATATATATATTATTTTAAAAAGTGGGTTTCTGAAAACACATGTAAACATGTGTGTTGGGGCGCCAAAGATACAATACAATACACCCGATACGGGGCATATCATATCGAAGTTTTGATCATTGATCGGATTCTCAAAGATTTCAGAACCTGAACCAATAAGCAGGGGAAGAACTTAAAATTTTGTCTAATCAACGCGTTTTCTTCTTACAGATCTTCTTCTTCCACCTTTTCTTCTTTTCCTATAACAAAAGTAAGGGTTCAGTCCTTATATTTTTTTACTTTTCTTTCCTTTGTTCCTTTTCTTCTCATAAAATGTTGATTTTCTAAACTTAAAACATGAAATTTATACTTCTCTTATGAAAATTATGGATAATTATTAAGGAAAGATGGTTATGGAACCTAGGGAACTACCCTAGGATATATGGTTTTACTTGAAAGAAAATCCATCGCCTAGGCAACAAGGCACCCACCCTGTCGCCTAGCCTTGCCTTGGCACCTTAAAAACTATGGTGTCATTCTTTAAAACCCTTTTTTTCAAAAACGTAAGTGGACCCCACTCCGGATGCCTTTTTCGCCTAATATCGACTGCAACCATCAAAAGCCTCTTTTAATCTCCCATCTTCCAAAACACAGTCAACTGAACCTTCCTCACCATCTTCATCCAGATGTCTCATACTTAACACCTCAATCCCTCTCAAAATTACCTCTTTACCCCCTGACCTTTCCTTTCCATCATCCTCAACCTTCAAGCGATGATTCACTTCCCCCAACTTTCCAGGTTTGAGAACCTAAGACTTCACCCTCTGTCAACTCTCTTCTCTCCCCTACCATCATCTCCTCTCTTGCTACTGTGCACTGCCCTAAAAAACGTGTGGTCCTCTCCCTCTACATAGATCCTTAGCTCATATTCTTCTACAAATAGAATGACTAATGAAGTTGAATAGCAGAAATCTTCTCTACCTCCACTAAGATTCTTGCAACATCAATTTTCTTGCACCTTCTGTTCTGGTCATTAGAGCTCAGAAACTTAACACAGTACTCCCCAATCATTTTAAAAGAGCTTAAAAGAGCATATGCACCATGCATGCAGGTGAATCTCCAAAACCTCAATCCAAATTGGTCTTATTCTCCAACCTTATTGAATCAGACTTGCTGCTGGAAACCACTGGCATAATCTAAGATCATAAGATCTTCTATTTTGTGGAACATGAAGAATAACGAGCCACCATTCAACTTTCGCGCTCCCAAGACTCTCTCCTTTCTCCATTTGAAGGTCGCCCAGGCTTCCACATTCTCCTCCAAATTGGTTCCAACAAACCTATCAACCAGGCTTGCATTGAAAACCTTCATCCTCTCAACCAAGATTCATGTAGACGACCCCATACAGTTGGGATGAATCATCATCATCATCATGAAGAGGGGTTGCTATGTAGACAATTTTAACTGCACCTTTTGTATCAGGAATTTGGAAATGGTGAATCATTTCTTTTTGCATTGTAGTTTTGGTATCATGGGCAAAGCTGTTTGGCATTTTTTGGGGTTCAGTGGTGCTTTCCAGAGATTCTGGTGGATACTCCGAAAGGTTGACAACACTTACCTGGGCCAAGTAGGAAAGGAAGGGTGATTTGTGGAGTCATTCCTTTAGCCCTAGCATGGACTGTGTCTGGAAAGAAATGCCTGAATGTTTTAAGGAGGAAAGTTGGAAGAAGATATTGTAAAGGCTCTTTGAGGTTAGAGTCTACTCCTGGGTTGCAGTGCACAAATGTTTTGGGAACATTCACTATAGTTATTTTTGTGCTTATGATACTCTATTTTTGTAATTTTTTTTATTGGAAACAGAAACTTTTATTGAATTTAGTAAAGGAGTAGTACAATGCCAATCACTCACAGCATGAGTGTTGACCGAAAGTTTACAGTACAGCCCAAAAAAGATTTTCTGAGTTCCCTGTTTGCCAAAATATTATTCTATTTTTGTAATTAGCAAAGAGCAAATTGGTGTGCAGGTCTTTTGAGGTGCACAGCTCTTTGTTCTGCTGATATGTAGAGGTTGTATATGCTGTTTTACAGCACTTTACCTTTTCTCAAAAAAAAAAAAAAGAAAACACAATTTCAATGATTATGCAAAACTATAACATAAGGGCTTAGATCTCTCTTTACAGGTTCCAATTTAAAGTCAAAAAGCTGACTAAAAGCAACTTCTAAAACACTTGAATTTACAGCTGTTAAGAGAACTAGGTTTAGGATGTAATTAGTCCAGAAAAGAAAGAAAGAAAGAGAGGAGAAAAAATAGAAGAGAAGAAGAAAGGAGAATAGAAAAATAGAAAAGAAAGGGGGCAGAGTGTTATGCTCCTGCTACCCCAAACAATATTATTTACATGTGCCAACATAGCATAATGTAGAAAGACGGAAGTACCTTGCAACCTATAACAGTACAATAATCAGCAAATAAAGATAGAGATAATGGAATAAATAACTGAATAACATAATGGATGGGACCACAAGAAAATATTAGGTCTGGTGCACTGTATCACTACAGAAACTAAGGCAACCCAATAGATAACCCATAGAGACACTTTTTAAAACTCCAATTCCTAAATAACTCCAAATATCCATTATTAATCTTACTAAAACTAGGCAAGCAGAAAGACCAAGAGATACCCAAACAAATAAAAAAAACTAATTTCCATTACTGATTGACCCCTATCACTAGACTGATCATAACTTCTGCAGGACACATTGGATTTACAAGATCTTGGTCTCATTCAATATATAACTGAAATACCTAACTAATGACACCAAAATTTGTAAAACAGAAAAGTTTTGACCCTTGAAAAGTAGAATGAAAGAAAAATGCACAGGCTCATACATAAGAAAAAACAAAAGTTTTGACCCTTGATGAATTTGGGAGATTAGAAAATTATTTGAATGAGCAGCATCTACAACCAATGCACAGGCTCATACATAAGGATTTGAATGTTCGAGGGTTTCAATTTTACAGAAGAATTTGTTTCACAAATCACAAATCAGGGTGGAAGAGGAAAGGCGCTGCGGTGAAATTTTGGAATTTAGCTCTGCGAAATTTTGTTACAGAGAAACTGAACCATGATAACATTCATGCCTCCATTATTGAGGTGTTGTACTGATATCCCTTACATAGAATTTACTTGATGATCGCCTTACAGGAACCATGCTTTCAGCTGCAATACTTTTTAAGCAAACAGGGTTTTCAGAGTATGTTTCAGAGGTTTGAAAGAACAAAATGCTTTGGTGGCAGCACTGGTGTACCTTTATGATCAGGATGATTGGTGCCTTAGTTAGACTCTTATGTCTCAGTGGGATGATCTGCTGTCCCAAAGCACAGCCAAGGCAATGCATTTGATAGCCTTCAGATTGGAATTTTGGAACAGGTGGTGGGACCCTCCAGCTATTAAAAATTTCAAATAGAATGGGGACTTATTGCTCGTTTGCTTCTATACTCCTATGCTTTGAGATTGAGATATTCACCTCAATCACTACTAGAACTAAGTAGAATGCTTGGCTTGCGCACACAAGATGTGTCCAAAGGCCAATTATTTGTTTCAAGAAACCATTTCTGTGCCCTTTTCACATTTTCTGGGTTTTCAAGTATTTTTTGAATTTTCATTTAGTTTGGACCGGGTTGGACCCAATTCAATCCATTTGCATTTCAAATGGACTGGATCTAATCTAGTTTGTATAGATTTGGATTGGATTTGGTCCAGTCCATTTGTAAATGGACCAGCGTTGGATCGGATTGGACTGGACCAAATCCAGTCTGATTGACACCCCTACTTGCATTCCCCAGTGCCCCAGATATACTCTAGGCATAGGCCTCCCTAGAAATTTGTATGTAGCTGGAGTGTGCTGGAGTTCCCATACATGATTCTGAGCTAAGCAAGTAATCTGGCTTAAAGCTGCTTCTTGCTAGTGCACTAGCACATGCATCTGTTCCATCATGTTAGTTTTACAGTTTTCTTGGAGAGCATTAGCTCACTCTAGTTTTGTTCTTTTGGTGAGTCATCAAAAGCAACTAAATTATGTACATACATGATGTAACCTGATTCAACAATGTATACAAATTGCCCAGGAAATGTCATATTGACATAGTTCCAGGAAATTCTTTATTTTCACTTGATGACAAGTCAGGAAGCTCAAAATGAAGGCAGTCATTGTAAAGCATGTACCTTCTCTTTAATTGGACATCTTTATTTGAAATAAGATTCAAATACACTCTGATGCAGCAGAAGGGGTGTATTGATACTTTGACCTTTGTTTTCTTTTTTTTTTTTCAAATTTTGAGTTTTGGGCATATTATTATATGTTTTAATTATTAAAAACAATAATTACTTAAAAAACCTTTAGATGGGTGTACCAGTATTAGAAAGATATGATACAATACACCTTTGAAATTTTGAACCTTGCTCTGAACATCTCATCACCAACTGCTAATAGCTACTTAATGCGTCATTAGGCTGAGCAGGGATGATTGGTCAGCTTCCAACATCAAGGTCTGTTTTCCTTCTGGAAAAAGGAGTGTATTACTTGGTGAATCCCTCATGTAAAGTCTGTGTTTGTTACCATAATGGCCTCTTCAGTCAGCATCCCTGACTACTAATGACAATAATAGCTGTATGGCTAGATTGTATTGATGTACAGCCCTAATGTTGGTGTGAAGTACCAAAGATGATGGATGGTCCTAATTTTGGTGTACTTGTGAGAGAAGCACTTGTGTGGTACAGGTGCAGAGACAAGGATGAAGTTCTTTGCTTTCTTAGAGCACATCTATCTTGTTTGATACATCTGTTATCTAAAGGGATGCTGATTTTACCATGTGAGTAGGTGTCTCTTTTCTGGAATTCTTATGCCACTTGTTATCTTTTTCAAATTTGTGTTCATATTGGTTAATGAATTCTTTCTGATGGAAGATAGATTTGACCCTATTTTATTTTTTTAACTACATCAAAAGTTGATAGGTAGAGCAAAAGCAATTCGAATATGAGTTGTAATAGCTTTTTGTATGGATTGGCAATTACTATGTGAAAGCAAAAATGGGTAATGGTACAGGTGGCAGGAGTGAGCACATATGGAGTTAGTGAGTTGAAGGGTCTAGAAGAGATAGGGGCAGGCCTAAAAGGACATGGGCTGGAGTAGTGGGAAATGATTTAAAGGCCCACAATTTTAACAATGGATATGGTACTGAAAAGTATAGAATGATGGAAGAGAATAAACAGTGAAATCACCTAATGCCTCTATTTTAGTGTATGGGTGGACATATCGTATTTTTTGGTAGTAACTAAAAAAGATAATTTTATTAAATGAAAAAAGGCACATCAAAGATTACATCAAATTGGTGATGAGAAATCACCCAACAAATAGGAAAACTCTAACCAGAATTCAGCCTTACACAAAATTACAAAACACCACCATGCCCACCAGCCATTTCAAGGTATTGGACATATTGTATTGATACATTGAATCTTGATTATTAGTGAAATGTTTCACTTGGTAATGCATGTTCTGCAACATGATAAAAGAGTATGTTTTGTGTATTATAGATCATCCAAAACATGGAGTTGGATGCTGATACAACTCCACATGATTGGTCTTATCAAATTGTCCCTCACAGAGCTTTGATTATTCATACTGAGGAGGTGGTTGGCAGTTGGCTACTATGGTGAACTAGGTACCAATAACCTGAATGCTACTACATGTATAGCATTGGTAGTGATGATTGGAGTTTGGACTGCTATTAGTGATAAAGTGTTCTGACATTGGATTTTTGGTTTGAAAATGTTTCAACCCAAGTACAAAAGAAGGGCTGATATTTAACCCTATGTTTTTAAAGGCGTTTGAGGCATACTCAAAACACCATGAGGCGTATGCTGGAGGCATGGATGGCACTGAGGTCTATGCCTCATGCAGAAAGGAAGAAAGAAAACAAAGGAAAAGAACTTCTCTTCAGCAGGCTTATGCCTTCTTGTGTTCGGGAGGTTTATGCCTCTTCCGTTCTGAACTATGCCTCATGCCTCTTGGTAGTGGAGTGCCTCACATCATGCCTCTGCATTTTAAAACATTGATTTTGCCTGGTCAGCATGTCCCTGGAAGTGGTTTGGTATTTTGGTTAGTCATGTGGAGTAAATGGCAAACTGACTGTTGCAGCATTTTGTTTTGTTTAGAATTGGTAAGGATAAAAAATCCTGCTTTGTATTTGTATATGTAATGCAGGTTCACTTTCTTAATTATATTAGTTTTCTGCCATCTTTAGTAGATTGTTAAGCTGTAAGATTATATGCTTGTTTCTTCTCTGTGTGAAGTAGGAAAGTACAGATCTTGAGGTGTGGAGCAGAAGTAGGGGAAATGGTTTATAGAAGGCTAGGTAAAAGCTCCCTGGACCACTTCACTTTTTTAAATGTATACATGCTCTTTGATAACCCAACGGCAATTCTTATTGATGTCTTTGCCAATCCATGTGAACTGATAGAGAAGTTGCTCAATTCTGTTGATAACAACCACTGGCAGTGAGAAAGGCCATCTTGTAGACATTAAAAATTGAGCATAAACAAAATAAGCTGTTTCATGGAAATCTGTTTGTAACTGATGTAACCGTTTCTGGTTGCTACCAATTTTTGTGATGTATCAATTTTTTTGGCTAAGTACCTCGTCATTTGACCTACTTCCAGGTGGCTTGTGACTCAGAGGACAATGGAGCTCCCTGGTGGCGAACTGCCTGGTGGTGAGCCACTTGGTGGAAATCTATTTGTAACTGATGTAACCGTTTCTGGTCGTGTACCGATTTTTGTGATGTATCAATTTTTTTGGCTAAGTACCTCGTCATTTGACCTGCTTCCAGGTGGCTTGTGACTCAGAGGACGATGGAGCTCCCTGGTGGCGAACTGCCTGGTGGTGAGCTACTTGGTGACGAGCTCCCTGGTGGTGAGCTACCTGGTGACGAGCTCCCTGGTGGTGAGCTCCCTGGTGGTGAGCTCCCTGGTGACGAGCTCCCTGGTGGTGAGCTACCTGGTGACGAGCTCCCTGGTGGTGTGTTACCTGGTGACGAGCTCCCTGGCGGTGAGCTACCTGGGTGGACTTGTCATTTGACCTGCTCCTAGGCGGCCTGTAACTCAGGGGATGGTGGAGCTCCCTGGTGTAGTGCAACCCGATTGCCCTCGGCATGAGGTGATCTCCTCTCCTTTGTAGGCGGCGAGAGCTGAGGGACCTGTGAGAAATCTATCTTTTCCTCCTCTTTGTAGGCGGCGGGAGCTGAGGAACCTGCGAGAACCGAATCAAAGGACCTGGGGGTATTTTCCCCGCGGGGACTCTTCGATGCCTAAGTTAGCATTCTGATTGTAGGGAGCTTGGAGAGAAATGAGAGAGTTAGAGAGCAAGGATTACTTCCATTTTTTCATTCTCTCCCCCTTGTCTTTGGGGGTCGGAGTCCTTATATAGTGGTGTCCTGTCAAATTAGGCGTAACAGCCTCTGTCAAGTAAGGTGTAACCGCCTCTGTCTCTCTGCCACAACCGTTACTGCCAGAGCTGAGGTGGCGGGTGCAGGTGGCTGCTGCAGAGTATGGCCCTGCCAGTCAAGGGACAACTCTCAGGACTGGCAAGCACGGCGCCGCCTAGTGAGAGACGTGGGCCCAGGTCTCCGGATCTGTTAGGTACGGTTGTCAGGCAGGAGATCTTCCTGCGATACGCCGAGCTGCCCCTAAGTGTCGAGCTACTTGTAAGTGCTGAGCTGCCCCTAAGTGGCGAGCTCTTCGTAAGACACCAGGCTACCTGCATTGTGGCGAGCTGCCCATGCTGAGCTGCCCCTAAGTGGCAAGCTCTTCGTGAGACGCCAGGATGCCTGTGGCGAGCTACCTATGCCGGGCTGCCCCTAGCTATACCGAGCTCCCCGAGCTATGCCGAGCTGCCTGTGGCGAGCCATACCGAGCTGTCTGTAAGTGGCAAGCTCTGCCGAGTTGCCCGAGCTTCCCGAGCTGCCCAAATGTCAAGAGGCTGCACTTGGTTTGCATGAGGTGCCAGGTGTCACAATTTCACTAGAGGGCCAAATCCGCCCCCATCAGTAACATAGCAACACATTGTTTGTAATTGAACCAAGAGTTCATTATAATTGTTGGTTTATGTTGTTTAAGCATCTAATGCTGGGTTTGTTTTTTCTGCATTATTACTGGATTTTTTTGTTACTTATTCTTAGTATGCTTTTTCTACTTTTGTGGGCTGGCAATAGGACATTCTTTTTGAGTTGTGTTTGCGTTGAAGTTTGTGCGTGTATGGTGTTGCCTGCACTCAGTTTAGGGATATTAGTGACTTCAGAGACAAATATGCTAAATTTTTCAGTATAGTAGACTGTCTAATCTGTTTCAGAACCCATGGCTGTTTATTGATACCTGGAAAAATTTTTCGTGCATGTTTGAATAGAACGGGTCTTTTTGTGCTCTCTAGCCATGAGTTTCTAAATTCTGTGGCTTCGCTGTGTGCAGGTGTCTGAATGGGGGAAGATGAGCATGTGTGATGCTGAAAGAAGACTCCTAGCAAATGCATTACTTGATATTTCCAATGAATGGTTTGTTCTTGTGTCTGAATCATGCATTCCTCTCTACAATTTCAGCATTATCTACAACTACATAGCAAGATCCAGGTATAGTTTTATTGGTGCATTTGATGATCCGGGGCCATATGGTAGAGGACGTTATAATGAGAACATGGCACCTGAGGTCAACATCACTCAATGGCGTAAAGGATCTCAGTGGTTTGAGATTAATAGGAAGCTTGCAATCAATATAGTAGGGGATGTCACATTCTACCCAAAGTTTGAAGAGTTCTGTAAACCAAATTGTTATGTGGATGAACATTATTTCCCAACGATGCTGACTATTCAGGCAGCACAGCTCTTGGCAAATAGAAGCATAACTTGGGTGGACTGGTCAAGGGGTGGTGCTCACCCAGCTACATTTGGGAGAGCTGATATTACAGAGGATTTCGTGAAGAGGATTCTCGAAGGTCATAGCTGTCTTTACAATAACCAGCCTTCTTCTGTATGTTATCTCTTTGCGAGGAAATTTACTCCAAGTACATTAGAGCCTTTATTCTTTTTGGCACCAAAGTATTTTGGATATTGAACAAAACCACTTCAGAATGTTTCTTGCTGCTGCACTGAAGTGGTGCCTGTCTGGCAGTGGGAGCTTGGGTTTGCACAGAAGCAGGAGGTTGGATCCTTTTTATGACTTAACACTATCTGGGTTCCTTTATAAAATGCTTTAGGTGATATGACGGTGGTGTAAACGTTGAGATTAGGTCTGAAAATATCCTCTCTAATGGATATATGTGGTTGCACTCTTTATACATGGTTCATAGAAGCATTTTTTGGATGTACAGAAAGACAGGAGACAGACTTGGGTTTCACACCCTACATCTGTTAACCGAGTTAATAGTATTCATGTTTTTTTTTTTGGAGTTTCAATCTTTTCATGTATTTTTTTTTAGCTGCGTATGTTATGATAACTTGACGAGTGCAGATCTCCCTCCGGTGGTTTTCTTGTTCCTTTTCTTACAATCTTCAGTTCTATAGCATTTTGTTCTTGGTTTTATTTTAACAGTATTTCAATTGAGCTACCGTCACTTGAAAGTTGAAATGCATTAGTTTCAGGTTGCCACCTGGAAATGTTAAA
Source organism: Nelumbo lutea (assembly GCF_056320005.1). Taxonomy (NCBI): domain Eukaryota; kingdom Viridiplantae; phylum Streptophyta; class Magnoliopsida; order Proteales; family Nelumbonaceae; genus Nelumbo; species Nelumbo lutea. The sequence goes on along the minus strand of NC_142691.1, from coordinate 6,821,121 downwards.
AGACCTGGAAGGGGGTTGGTCCATCTTAAATTGTGAATTATTGTTCTGACGTCCGAAATGTAATGGAAAACCATAGCGCAATCAGTTCACTTCATGCGGCATCCAAATAAGGCATCATTCTTTGCAATTGCACTTGCACAATTGGGCTTTTTTTCCTTGAAGCCAGAGACTGCATCCTGTTTCCTAATTCCTATGATGTGATTTGCTGTGATTCATGTTGCCGTGTCCGAGGCTTGCAGAGAGCCTGCGTTTCTTCATAATTTGAACTGGATATTGCTGTTGTAAGCAACCGCGATCCATATATTTGTGTGGTAGAGAAGCGTGGATGAGTTGCGTTATTCTCTTCTGGTCCCAGCCAACTTTTGGGCTTGAGAAAAGTGTAGGACATTAGGCCCACACTGTCTTAAACAATCTTTCGAGTAGGTGCTGGATATTGGATAGTTTTTTCCGCTTTCCAGCCGTTAAGCCAACTCTTTCGTCCGTAATAGAGAAAAGAAAACAATTTTCCCTACTTGAAATAGTGGAGGAAAGCTTCTCATTTAAAGGTGAAATAAAGCAGAGAACAAGGATTATAGTGGGGTGGGGTAGGGGGAATATCTTAAACCAAAAGCAATTTAAAAGAACCTTATTTTAGTAATCTTAATTAACTTTGAATTTAAGCAAATCTTAGGTCATAGTAAGAGTTGTGAGGTGTGTGTTGGATGTAACTTCGCTTTTGTTCCAATTTGGAGGGCTTGCGACATGGGCCCAGCTTAGATGGATGGTCATTTAATGCATGGACGGCTACTTAATTACCCATGTCATGCGCATATTAATTAATTATGAATTTATGACCGGTTGAACACTTTGAATCAGAATATCTTAGAACATGTTAATCACGGTCATGGTCATGACTTATGACTCATGACTCATGAACAGAGAGAGAGAGAGGGGCATCAACATTTAGTAGTGTCTATATGACATGCGGTGAACAGTGAACTGAATGCCTTTAACAAACTATTAAGGGCTGCAGTAATCATCCCAACCATTCATTTAGTTCAGCCCCTTCAGTTCCATCAGTTTAGCCGTTCTTAAAAACTAAGAACCTACATCTAGGGCTGTTTACAAACTATTGTAAACCGGTCAAATTGACCAAACCAAACCGATTTGACACGATATGGTTGGTTTCTAAAATGATTCGGTCGGTTTCAGTTTAAAACCGACCCGAACCGCTATACACAAACATGACCTTCATACTATTACGTGCTTTTGTCTTTAAAAAAGTAACCGACAAACTTTTTGAGATGAGGAGATAACATAATTAATGAAGTTTGACACTACAACAGCCGGCGGATTGCAATTGTAGGTGTGGGTAGATGGGCAGATTGACATTTTATGTTATAAAAGCATTATTTCGGTTCGGTTTAATTTAAACCGATTAAACCAATGTAAAACAAAATGAAAAATGGGGTTGGTTACACTGTTTGTTAGTTGGTTTCGGTTGATCTGAAATCTAATCCGATTATTTTGGTTCGGTTGATAAAACTAAATGCAACTAAACCAAACCAACCTGTAAACAACCCTAGTTTTCTTTTTGGTGGGCATCATATATATATATATATATATATATATATATATATATATATATATATATATATATTTACACCGAATGGCATGAGAATAAACTTGAGTCGTTCGGTGTACAATTTAGGAAAGCTTGAAGCAAAAAGCCTGGAACATCGGACCAGTTAAATATTGATGTGAGAGATAGTGCTTTTTTGGCTAGTAAGTGCACTACAAGGTTCCTAGATCTTTTAATGTACTGCACTAAACTATGGGGTATTTGGTTTAACATAACCCTGCAATCTACTGCTGGATTTTAATCTCATTAGAGATTATATTCAATGGGGTTTGATTGATCAATTACATAAAAAATACATCTGCACACATATTCTGGAAAATAATTTTTTCTCTTATTAACACCAATTTTCAACTTGTCCCACATTGGAAAATTACTAAAATTGTTTTGAGTTTCATCATTCCTGAATCTTTCCAAGTGGGAGCAATAATTTCCAAACTTCCACCCTCTTGAAAGTATTACAAGAAGAAGCTTCTGCACAAGACAGAAGAACTTACATTGGAGCAAATTCAACACCTTTGTATTAAAGAAGAGTCTCGGATTAGAGATAGTAGGGATAAAACCCTAGCAAGTATGCTGAATTCTAAGGTAAACTTTGTGGAAAATGGACCGAAAAAGACTAATCCTGCATTACAAGTAAAGAAGAATGATGTGCACTTCAAGAAGAGCAACTATAAGAAAGGATCATGCTATATTTGTGAAAAAAATAGGCACTATGCTCGAGTCTACCGACATCGGAAAGGTGAAACCAAATCTGCAAATATGGTGGAAGACAATCTGATGGCCATGATCACTGAAGTGAATATGACAGAACCATCTTCTAGATGGTGGTTTGATTTAGGTGCCACAATCAATGTCTACAATGACAAGTCCTTGTTCAAAACATATGAAGAAGTGACCGATAGTCAAGAAGTACAGATGAGAAACCAAATATGTGCCAGAGTTATTAGAAGTGGCAACATGGAATTGAACTTCACCTCCGAAAATATACTAACTCTCCTAAATGTTCTCCGTGTTCTTGACATTAGGAAGAACTTGGTTTCAGTAAACATTATTTGCAAGAGGGGATTTAAAGTTGCCTTTAAAATCCGACAAACTAATCCTATGCAAAAATGTATGTTTGTTGGAAATGAATATGATTGTAATGGTATGCTCAAATTGAGTATTAATGAAGGAAATTTTTCTTCTTATATTATTGATTTTTTCTCTTTATGGCATGATAGATTAGCACACTTGAATTTTAGATCCATAAAGAACATGGGTAAACTTGGTTTAATTATTTATAGCAATGAAATAAATGACAAATGTGGGACATATGTAAAATCTAAAATGGCTAAGAAACATTTACCAAGTATTGAGAGAAATTCTCAACTTCTAAAAATAATTCATTCTGACATATGTGAACTAAATGATGTATTAACTAGAGGAGGTAAGAGATATTTTATAACTTTTATTGATGATTTTTCAATATGCACTTATGTCTACCTTATGAGAACTAAGGATGAAGCCTTTGACATGTTTAAACAATACAAAATTGAAGTTGAAAATCAATTGAAAAAGAAAATTAAAATACTTAGGAGTGATATGGGTGTTGGGTACTTTAATAATGAATTTAATTCATTCTGTGAAGAATTTGGAATAGTATATCAATGCTTTGCTCCCTATACCCTTTAATAGAATGATTTGACCAAAAGGAAAAACAAAACACTTACAAAAATGATAAACTATATGCTAATGAAAGTTAATGCACCCTTAAACTTGTAGGGGGAAGCATTCCTAATAGCCTGCCATTTACATATTAGGATTGTTTCTAGAGTTAATAATAAGTGTCTATAGGATTGTTTCAGAACCTGCCATTTAGTAAATTAGAGAGTTCTAGATAACCAAGTTAGGACTTATAGCAAAAAGAAGCATGTTTGTTGGATATGTAGAATATAAAAAGGCCTATAAGCTTTTAGATTTAGAGTCCACTATAAGAATTGAATCTAAAAATGTTGATTTTTTTTTAAAATAAACTATATTTTGAATCCACAAAAAAATAACAGAGAATTAAAAAGAGAAACTCAAATCTGAATACCTATTGGTAACAATGAGACTGAGAGAAGAAATGACACAATTGTAACACCTATAGTAGAACCTAGAATAAGTTAAAGACAAAGAACAAAAAAACATTTAGGTTCTGATTTTATCTTTACCCAATCATTTGTTTTCTTAGTGGAGTCTAATAGATAAAAAGTTTTAAATAAAATACCCATTGTATTGAATATTGAAAATGACCCAAAAGCCTACAATGAGGACTTGACCTCTAGAGATGCTGCATTTTGGAAGAAAACTATAAATGATGAAATAGATTCAGTAATGTCAAATAGCACATGGGTACTAGTAGACTTGACTTTAGGATCAAAACCAATCAAATGTAAATTGGTGTTTAGAAGAAAATACAACACTAATAGAACTGTACAAACTTTTAAAGCTAGATTGATAGCCAAAGGATTCAGTTAAAAGGAATAGATTAACCACATTGACACCTATGTACCAATGGTAAGTTTAACTTCTATTAGAATACTTATGTAATGTATTCACTAGCACCTATATATCACTTATCTATTCATCAAATGGATGTTAAAACTACTTTTTTAAATGATGATCTAAATGAAAAAGTTTATATATGAACAATTAGAGGGATTTGTTCTTCCTGAAAATGAGAAGAAAGTTTGTAAACTAGTTAAATCACTGTATGATTTAAAACAAGCACCCAAACAATGATATGAGAAATTTGATTCTTTCATTCTAACTTTTAGTTTTAAACACAACAGTGCTAATAGATACATTTACTCAAAGTTTACTAAAAATTATGGTATGATTGTATGTCTTTATGTTGATGACATGCTTATTGTAGATACTAATATGATTGATCTAAATGAAACTAAAAACTACTTATCATTTGCTTTCAAAATGAAAGATTTAGGAGAAACATATATGATATCGGGAATAAAAGTTAAAAAGCATAATAAGGGTTATACATTAATCTAATCACATATTATTGAGAGAATACTTGAAAAATTTAAGCATTTAAGATTTAAAAAATATAACATACAATATGATTCTAGTATAAAGCTAGTAGGAAATTCTAGTAGAGCAATTGCACAATTTTAGTATGCTAGTGCAATAGGAAGTCTAATATATGTTATGCTTTGTAGTAGACTAGATATTGCATATGTAGTAAGTAAACTTAGTCGGTTTACAAATAATCCCAGTGCAGAGCATTAGAAGGTTGTTGGGAGAGTTCTTGGGTACCTCAAAAGGACCTTGGAGCTTAGCTTATTTTATTGTGATTATCCAATTGTACTAGAAGGGTACATTGATGCTAATTGGTTTATCGGTAATGAAGATAACAAGTTCACTTCTGAATGGATTTTCGTCTTTGGTGGGGTTGCGATCTCTTGGGCATCTAAGAGATAAACTTGTATATCTCACTCGACCATAGAATACGAATTCATAGCTTTGACGACTATTAGAAAAGAGACTGAATGTATTAAGAATTTATTATTGGATATAAAACTTTGGCTTAATCCTATGCCTTCAATTTCCATATACAATAATAGTGAAACAACTTTGTCGAAAGCCTATAGTGGTACTTATCATGATAAGTCTACACATACAAGTATGAGACATGATTTTGTTAAGTAACTGGTTCAAGACGGAGTCATCACTATAACTTATGTAAAGTCAAGTAAAAACTTGGTTGATCCTCTTATCAAAGGTTTGTCCAAAGAATTGATAAGAACAACAACTAAAGAAATGATATTAAAACCCTTTACTTAGTCACTGGTAATGATAACTTGACTTAAACTAAAAACATCATTATTGGATTTAATATGTAACAATAAGTTACTGCAATGTTACTGTTAGTACTAGCATTGTGAAATTTCCTATTACAACATAAACAGTGTTGTCCGTTATGATGAGATGTTGAGTTAAACTCTTAATAAAATTCTGAAATATGTAAAGTAATGGAACATATAATGGAACTTCACTTATGTGAATATAGAAGTAGTGTTGCTTCTTATGAGAGTTTGAGTAATTGGTTTAAGGTATTTCTACTAATAACTTTGACAAGGCTCTAAAATATTTGTACTAATAAAACATTTAAGTTATAAAACATCTTTTGTATGCATAACTATGTCATAGTAGTTTGGATTGAGAGAGACCTATGTAATTGATCAATCAAAGTGGGGAATTGTTAGATCTTAATCTCTAATCTTAATCTCATTAGAGATTAAATCTAATGGGGTTTAATTGATCAATTACATGAAAAATACACTTGCACACATATTTTGGAAAATGGTTTATTCTCTTAGTAAAACTAATTTTCAACTTGCCCCACATTGGAAAATTACTAAAATTGTTTTGAGTTTTTAAATTAGAGCTTATTTATATTCATTAGAAATATAAGAGGAGAGTATAGAGGCTTGCTACCACGAAACGCGCATGCTTGTGTATGCAGCGCTTTAGAGACGCACTTTGCTCGCCGTTGAAACATCAATGTATACATGTGTACGACGCAATGAGATGCTTTAGAAGCCCACTTTGCTCGCTATTGAAACATCAATGCACATGTGTGTATGGTGCAATGAGGTGTTTTAGAAGCGCATTTTGCTTATCGTTGAAACATCAATGATTATGATTTGATCGGGTGTGACCAATGAGCACTATTTAAAATTAATAGTCATTAACTGTCTTTTTAATAGTCATAATGTTTGAAATTGTGATTGTTCAATATGCCTTTTTTGAACCAATACCTTTATCTACTCAATGACTCTTCAAAAATTATTTAAAGAGCGTGAATCAAACAAATGAATATAAGTTTTTTGAAATCACTCATGTTTCTCTCAATTTGATCTACTACTATCTCATAAAAGATTTATTCAAAAACTCTTCAACATTATTGATTGCAGATTCTCACCTAAGACTCGATTGGATTCTGAAAACAAACCAAAAAAATTATGAAACGAATAACGATCAATGAACCATGATGCTTGGTGGGCATCATCATGTCTTCGGTTAGAAGCTTTATTTAATTTCCAATTTCCAAACAGTAGAACAAGTAAGATATGACAATTTCCAAGAAGCCGAAACACTCACATATTAAAGTTGTTTTGCGAAGAAGACTACTCGTTTGGTCAATACCTTAAATAATATGCCAACCTCCTTTCCCACCCCTCACTTTACGTTCAAGTCCCAACTTTTTTTTTCTCTTTTTCTTTCTTAAAATAACGAATATACCTTGTATCAAAAATTTAAGAAGAAAAAACAAAACAACTTGAGTGGACCTAACCCGATTTCAAGGTTGGACCAGCCTTTTTGGCCTAAACTAAAGATTGGCCTTGGATATTTGTTGATTATCACGTTCTTGAACTCGCGTTTTGAGCTTTGACGTGGGAATGGAGAGAGACTCAGACTCTCGGAGAGGGGCTTGGGTTGGGCGATCGGCTTGAAGGTTGAGATTGACGTGACCTTCAACCCGACCCAACCTGCCCGCCGAATTGCACCCCTACTTATCAAACGGAAAATACTCTCTCTCTCTCCCCTCCATGCCCCATCCCCACGTCAAAGCTCAAAACGCGACCTCGTGAGTCGTGAACTTATCATCAAATGAAGACATATAATTATATTCCCATTCTATCCTCCATAGAATTTCTTGTTTTCTTCCTATCTATTCAACTATTCGAGTGTTCGCACGTTTGATTCAACTTCATAAGGCAACGCATCCAGTCATCCACGTCGTTATTTGCTATTAATTAATTAAAAATTAATCAATAATGACTCATTTGTGTAAAATAAAAAAAGAAAAGTCGAACAAAGCGAGAAGAAGAAGAAGAAGATTCCAGAGACCACATTCATGTTTCGGCCTTTCGAGGGGAAAAAGAAAAGAAAAACCGAACAATCGCAGCGATTCTCACAATGAACGAAGAAGAAAAATCGAGTGAGTCGTTAGTGAGTCCTGAGCTGAGCGCGTGGTCGGAAGCGAGTGAACGCAAGCGAAGCGAAGGAGACCCTTTGACGCAATCGATGGGCCCATTGTAGCCAGTTGTCATTCTACCTAGAAACCAGGCTGTCTGGAGGGGCAGCCTGCCCGACTGCCCGTCCAATCAGTTTCCTTTCTCCAAATTATTCTCCCATTCTCACTCTATAAATATTCCTGTTCACCCTCTGTTTATCCCTCGCAAGGTGATCAGAATCTCTCCGGCGTGAAAGCACAGAAGCCTCTCTATCTCTCGCGTTCCGCCTTCCGCCTTCCGCCTTCCCGGAAAGGATTCACCAAGCCACTACCCTAAGCAAAGAGATATGGAGGGGTTCGGTTGCAGAGCCTCTTTCGTTGCTGTAATGGCACTCCTCCTTGCCATATTTTCTACCGTCGGATATGTTCATGCTACTGATGCTCCAGCTCCCAGCCCCACCTCAGTGGCCGGTGCTGTCTCTCCCTCCTTCGCCGCTGCTTTTCTCGTCTCCTTCGTGGCCTTTTGCTTTGGATCCCTGTTCCGTTGAAGATACAAGTACGGAGATCTATCTTTCTCTCTCAATCTCTGACTTTCAGAGCTTTCCTATCGTATACAGTTGCGTCTTTTAGATTTCTCCGTTTCCTGTGGTTTGTGGTGTACGTATGTCGCCTTTTCCTTGCTGCATTGTTCGGATCGTTTTTCTGCTGCGGATCGGAGATTGTGATGAAAGCATTCTGGAGTAAATCCTTTGAATCTGCTTCAGATGGGCGATTTTCTGAATGTTTAGCGTTTTATGTAGTTAGAGAAACTTTTATAATATAAAATGTGTATGAATTTCTCTCTCTAATCTGAGGCATTCGCGTTTTGATATTGCAGTTATATAAGTGTTCTAAATGGATTTCTCCGATATATCTTAATTCTTGGTATGGATTAACTTAGTCGAACAATTATGTATTATCTCTATTATAAATTTATAATATGTGTTTGTAGGTTAAAGATAGATCACTGTCTTGCCTATAGCAGCAAATTGTTAGCCGAAAAAATGTCGTTTCTCTCCTCTTCATTTCTTTTCCTGCTCTATTTTTTCAAGTAATAATTTCAAAATGAAAAGAAACAGTTATTAATTACTTGAAATGAACGCGATGGTACCTTTCCTTCATCTAGAAGGTTCCTTAGTTCCCTCCCTACCTTTTCCTTCAAACCAAACACAGCCTCCTCTCCTCTCCTCTACACTAGTGATGGTGAACCAAAAAGTTTTTGCCGTATTTGGCGTTGGAAGGCCATGCTCCATAAGGCCATTGCTACTCATGATTTGATCTGGAGAAAATGACTCGACAGAAACTAGGCGTTAGTGTTGCAACCGTTGGATCTCAATGAACAACTACTTATAGACTAGCTTTTGTTTTGATAGTCGAACCACTTGTGTACCTTGCGGGCGAGGAGGTAATATCCAGTGTTCATAACTTAAGCTTGGTTCTCTTTTTCGGTAGTGGAGTGTAGACTGGTCACTGGTGTGCCCCTTTCCGTAATTGGCGGGGCGTGCTTGTGCTTTGTCGTCATCAATTGTCTATTGTCTAAGGGAGGGAGGGCACCTTCAGCTTCAGGGCCAATTAATTCATGGAACCAATTTCAGTGGAGGACGCTAGAACCAGAACCTTATCATTTGATCCACATTTGCGTGATACTTGTGGTAGTCTGTACCCCTGGTTTGGTTATGGACCCAAATACCTCAAAATGACGAATCCAACAAATCGTCCTTCTATTTATGAAAGGTCCCACACGATAAGCGGGCGGTGATGGTGTGACCAACCGTGACTGACGTGGGACAGCCCCAGGTGTTGGGAGCTCCAATACAATGACAAATATGATGGGCTGGCTAGATCCTCATTTTTTTCCTTAAGGTTATGAATGAAAATTTGTGGACAAACGTCAGGTATAATATGTACAGAATGAAAATTTGTTTTCTTTGACGTTTTTTAAGGCAACAAAATATCATCACAAAACATGACCAATCAGCTATAACCTACAAAACAACATTCTCAAGCTGGAAGCAAATTTCACCTCCATTTCTTACATAAGCCAGAATGTTTCTGACTCTTGGAATCAGCCAGTCCAAGGCTCCCTTGCTCGCCAAGTAATCACCAAGCTGAAATACTGCAAATCAGCCCTCAACTCATGGAATAAAGGACACTTTGGTCTAATATAAAGCAACATTCTCAAGCTGTCGAAAAAGTAGTATCATTATTGGACAACCAAAGTCATGAGCAACTCTAGTCTCTTACAAAATAGTATCATTACTGGTTTGAAAAACAACAATTATGGAGGTTCAAATCTTGAGAGTTGTGGCTTCAGGAAGGGGATAAAAACATAAGATTCTTTCATCATTTGACAAAGCAAAAAAAACTCAAAATAATATAGACTAGCTAAAAACCACAGAAGGCTCTTGGACTTCAGATCGGTTAGCCATTGCCCAATTATTCAAGAAATCAATATTGGATATTGGATGACAACAAGAATCATTCGACCCAGTCATGTTATCTTTTATTCCACTTCCTATCTTATCTCCATCCCACAAGGAATCATTGTTGCTTCTACTCACTTTAGAAGAGCTAACATTGGTGATCAAACAACTAAATCCACATAAGGCTCTTGGCCCCGATGGATTCGCCCCTTATTTTTATTAGTATTTTTGGGAGCAGGTTGGACCAGACATCTTGGAAATGTCACTGAAAATTTTTAACATTGAATTTTTGTCCAAAGAGATAAATAGCACAAACTTGGTGTTTATTCCAAAAAAACAACCAAGTAGTGGATACTTCAAGTTTTCGGCCTATCAGCCTATGCGATGTGATCTACAAAATAATAACAAAATGGATGGCCACAAGACCTGATTTTGCAAGAGTTGATCTCACCTTTTCAATCAGGATTTCTCAAAGGAAAACAAATCTCAAACAATATTCTTTTGGCTTCTCCACAAAATGAAACAACAAAAAAAGGTCAGGGTTTCATAGCTCTCAAATTGGACATGTCCAAAGCATTTGATCGGATGGGCTGGTTTTTTCTATACCACGTTCTTCAGAATATGGAGTTTCCAACCAAATGGTGTAACATGATCTATCAATGCATATCCGCTACTACCTTTTCCATTAAATTGGCAGGGGAATCATATGACCACTTCAAATTGAATCAATGAGTCCGGTAAGGTGATCCCATTTCTCTTTACCTTTTTATCATAGGTAAAGAAGTTCTTACACATGTTATGCCAAGCCTCTACAGCCGGGAAATTTGAAGGACTGAAAATTAGTCGGAATAATTCCCCCATCACTCACCTTCTATTTGCAGATGACTGCATCCTCTTATGTAAGGCGGATATAACTCAGGTTAAAATCTTGCAGTCTTTTGAAGCCATATCTGGTAAAAAACATAAATTACTCTAAGTCAAGCATTTTTTCAGTAAGAATGTACCTCAACACCACAGGAAATTCTTCTCGCATATGCTTCATGTAAAGAAACCCCTGCTTGGATCCAAATATCTTGGCATTCAAGTTGGTATAGACATCTGTCTCAGTGGCTCTCATAAGGAGGTCATTGAAAGGGTACATTTGAAAATTGGTTCTTGGAGCTTTAAGTTATTGTCACAAGCGAGTAGAACCACATTAGTTAAATCAGTTCTGCAAGCAATCCCTGTATACCCCATGTCAACATCTATTTTACCAAAGTCAACCACCTCGTCTCTTGACAAAATGATAAGAACCTTCTGGTGGGGGGATTGCAACAAAAATTCCCATCATACCATTGCTTGGAGGAAGGTATGTCTACCAAAAAACCATGGAGGTTTGGGTTTTAGATCTTTTGACTCTATGAATCAGGCAATGTTTAGTAAATAGGTATGGAGGCTACTAACGGATAGCCAAGGTTTATGGAGCATGCATATCAAGTCCAGGTATTTTCCAAACACCTCTATCTTCTCTACAAAAAAAAGGCAAATACAATTCACAATGGTGGCAACAAGCCCGTAGGATGGCACTTCTGCTAAGACCCAACTTACTATGGTCAACCAAGGATGGTACGACAATATCAACCTACCACAACCCTTGGGTTCTTACACTGCCAGGACAAGTTCCATCGCCAACCTCAATATTTCAATCACAACGGCCTAAATTGAAAGTCTCAGAACTAATAAATTCTAATGGATCTTGGAACCTCCTTCAACTACAAGAGTTTTTTCATGCTTCCACTTTCCAATACATACTGGAAGTGACACCAGAGCCTAGCCAAACCAGCAACCTACTAGTTTGGAAGTACAATACATCAAGCATCTATTCAGTCAAATCGGCATATCAACTCTTCTCATCTTTAGGGGCTTCAGTATCCTCCACATATTTTAACTGGAAATTACTATGGCAGCTAAAAGTGCCATACAGATTCCAAATTTTTCTTTGGAATGTCTTTTGGAACGGTTTGCTCAAAAAAAAAAAAAGTGTTCACCCTGGTTAAATGAATAGGATTGGCTTTGCTTTTTTTGCAAAGTACAAGAAGAAACACTTCATCATCTCCTTTTTCAGTGCCCATTTGCACGAGCTATTTGGTTTGGTGCCCAAATTGGCTTAAACCCCTCTACCATAGGTCAGGACCTGATTCACACTATCGTCATTAATTGGTCTATAAGGATGCATTCAATATTGGATAAGCAACAAGCAATAACAAATCTAAGTAGATTTGCTTTGATCATTTATCATATATGGAATGCAAGGAACAAGAAAATATTCGAAAATATTGATCTGGATCCCATGCAAGTGGTTAATTTAGCAATGTCCTTCCAATGGGATCATCCAACAAATGAGGGCAGGTCACCTCAACACCAACTACCATCTTCTAGTCACGTGCCTTGTTTATTTACTTATGGCTCTTATGATCCAACTTCAGGTGCTACAGGACAAGGCTTCATCATCCAACAAGGCACAAAAACTTACACCATTGCAGAAGGAAGACCTTCATGGGCACTCTCAAGCTATGACACTAAAATTCGAGTCATGTTAAGTGGACTGCAAACGTCTCTCTCTATGGTATTGCTCGTCTTTTGGTATATACAGATAATGCTACTTTAGTAGATGTAGATTTTGCAAGAACAGATCGAGTTGCTTACTGGATCGAACAGTTACATAAAAGTCACTTGAGATGACTCATTAACTCTTTTAATTATATACATTTTGCACATATTGTAAGGCAACAGAACCAGGCAGCACACCTTTTAGCTTACTTGTCTTGTAAGGGTCTAATCCGTGTTCGCTACAACTCGAGACAGTCCCCTCATGTAACTTTTTCTATATAAATATTTTCCTTTCCTTTTGGCAAAAAAAAAAAAAATTAGTATCATAAGTATTAAATACTGAGTTTGGACATTCCGTTAATCAGCTGTTAAATGATACTTGAAAAGTCAAAAATGCCCTAAGAATGTCATCTAATTCTCTTTATCAACCATGTAAACATTAACAATAAAATGAACAGTCCCAAATTCTAGACTCTTCTAAACAGTGACCATTTTTTTTTGAGGAGGCTGGGATTTGTAACTATTCAGTTTTTTGTCAAAGTTTGGATGGTTGATAAAGAGAATTAGATGACATTCGAAGGGTCTTTTTGACTTTTCAAATGTCACTTAATGGTTGATTAACTGTAAGTAGTAGATTGTCACATTTTAAAAGTTTGGGTACAAAATTGTCGCATTTTAAAGTTTGGGGACCAAATTGTCATTTGAACCAAAATACAGGGTACTGATTGAAAATTTTCCCCCAAAAAAAAACTTATTTCTCATTTAATCATAACTCCTGATATCCAATTTTTGTACATCCAGTGTGTCAATATCTCGATATCAAACTGCTTTCTCATGTTGGAAATAGATCCTCCATGGAAGAGGTTGAAATTGACAGTGATATATGTCCTGGTAAGTTCATCGTTCCTTGTAAAATTACTTATATTTGGCTTAAAATTAAGAAAGTGAGCTTTATTATGCAAATAAAATTCTCTCGCTTTTAGAGAGGAAAATCGATGTACGGACTTCTTGGCCAATAGAGGAATTCATCAGAAAAACTTTCTTGAATACAACTCAATGCAAAAACATTCCACACGATCTTGTAAAGCTTTAAAAAGATTACCGAAGACTTCCTGTTTTTCGTATAAGGTAATGGTTTTTTTTTTTTTTTTTTTTTTTTTTGCTTTAGTTTGTATATGTATTATTTTTCTTTTTATGGCTTTTCTTGGCTGGGTTGAGATGGTGAGATTCTGTGCTTTGTATTTCGGTTTTAGGGCAAGACGGGCTATGTCCTCCCCTATATGGGCTATATCTATCTTTCTACCTTTAACTAATAAAATTTAAGGTGGCTGCCCTCCACTGCAGTAAACTTAGGGGTAAAAAAAAATCCTCCTTAGAGGCCCTAGTCTGCCTTTGGCCCAAGAAATATATAGTCAAGATGCGGTGGCTGTAAAACTTTTCCCATTTCCTACTAGACTCTAGGCTAACAACCCAGTTCTGTCCAGGTTATTTCTTAAAATCAAGGATTTTAAAACAAAACTAGACAACAAACCGTTCAGGGTCCCGTTCTTGAGTCAAACGGTCCAACCATTTGAACCAAATGGACAGCCCATTCTGACAATTAAAAAATAATAAAATAATAAAAAACAGTCAAAAACCACTAGATGGTTCGAACAATTCGACCGCCTTGAGTCAACGGCTTACTGACCAAATCAACAATTTTTTGACAAAATGACAGTTCTGAGGTAAAATAGAACCGGTTAGGTGACTGGTTTCCAGTTTTTCTGGTCTGACCGTCTGGTCCAGTCCAGTTTTGAAATCCATGCTTAAAACCACTGAAATGAGACCTTACCTCAGTCTCTTTTTCATTATGAGATCTGATAAAAAAATATTCCAGATAAATACTCAACCCAGCATCCCTGTTAACCTGTTTATAAAAATAAATAAATAAATAAAAAGTGTGGCGAGCTTTAATATCGGATGCCAATCTGAAAGCCCGACAATAATATAAAGTTATAAAACAAGCTCATCTCATGTCATTGCAAGTAAACAAGTGAATAAATAAATAACCTACCCCGCAAAATTGATATTTAGGCATACATCCAAAAACTTTGTTCGATTTCTCTCCATCTTATCTTTTATGACCTTAACTTATCTAGAACCTTAAAAAATGTGCTCTTATTTTTCTACACTTAACCATAGCCGAACTGTATAATCTAGTTATGGCTGGGATTTCCATGTCTACTTGTAAGTTTGCTTAATTGTGCTTGCAACCATGTCCTAACTGTTAACCACATTCATACGTGGTCTGTGTGTGTGTCCATCTTTTCTACATTCTGTTATCTTTTACAAGATTATAAATCGTGAGCAGTTGAATTAATGAACATGGTTATGAGGCACACCGCCTTATGACCTATTGACCTTAAAACAAAAAAGAAAAAAAAATGTGCTTGCAACCTTACTGCAAACAAGTTTTTACAGCTGTATGTGGAAGGGAAATACTACAGTTTTCAAACAATCGCCAAGGGTAGAAACTAGAAACAATATTACGTGCATGGATTTAGTCTCCAATTTACCAATGCAACTAAATTTACAACCATAGCAGGTTCATGGTTTTGAATCCAATATCCAGTACTAATATATAACTGCATAGCTTCATACGCTATGGATGGATGGTGTTTAAATTCTGAGAAAATCCTAAACAGAAGATATCACGAAGGTGAAGAGGAAGAAACAGCACCCTATAGTTCATCGTGAAACTTGGTTTCTTGAAAGTGAGATTTTGGGTGGAATTCAAGGAGGTACCTTGCAGCCAACGATGCTTGTAGGGCTGCCCCATAGGGTAATGCATCTTCATTGATTGTGAAATAGGGCGAATGCCCTGGTTCAAGCTTCCCGCGTGTATCATTTTTCATCCCAAGGAGGAAGTAATATCCAGGTACTGCCTCTGAGAAAAAAGCAAAGTCCTCTGATCCCATCAATGGCTGCATATCTTTTACATTACGGATGCCCAACATGTCACCTGCTACTTGTTGGAAGTACTCGTGCAAGTTTTCGCTGTTTACAGTTACAGGGAAATGGGGCTTCTGGTCTAAAAAGAAGTCAACTGTTGCACTGCATCTCTGTACTGCAGCTTGTCCGGTGATAACCTGTCAGTTGCATCAGAAGATTAATTGGCCTCCATAAATGACTGAATTGAGTGAATTCTGGTTAAAATGCAAAATGCTCAACCATTATACCTCCTCAATTCTTTGCTTAAGCCGCATAAAGCTTTCCTTTGAAAAGGCTCGGAAGGTCCCACCGATGGTAACAGAATCTGGAATTACATTAAATGCACCACCTCCTTGGAATTTTGCAACTGTTACCACCTGCAAGTATAGCAACCAAGATGAATATAATACACGAATACAAACAAATGATCTGCCATTCCATGAATGAAAATACAGAAGCTGTGGTACAGTCGAAGATGAGGGTGCTAAATAACATCATCCATTTGCAAAATATTAACCATATACAAAGGTGATGTTCCTGATAGATATGACATGTGTTAATTGTAGAGACCCATTGTCCTTTTCCTCTTTTTTTCTTTTTCTTCCTTAAAGCCACTACTGTTAATATGCTCTAACCATGAAAAGATTCAGACGAGGAAATTAAAACCTTTAGCTGAAACTTTGAAGGACTTGTGTTCTATAATGCAAAAATAACAATAAGAAACCACAGAGAATTGCAACATAGGGCTGAGAAAGAAGCAGGAATACAGGTTGTCAATTGACTGTTAGTTCATTCCAATCAATAAGGGTATAAAAGTCAATGTATTCTTGTATTTAAGTTGTTTTGGCATGAAAAGACAGCAATTTACCTGTGAATCCAGAGGATCAGCTTCACGAGAAACAAGATGTTGCAAGCTAACAATCACATTGGAAGCTGCTAATATTGGATCTATTGTGTGTTGCGGAATAGCTGCATGACCCCCCTTTCCACTTATTACTGCCTCAAAGAAGCCACTTCCAGCCATAATAGGCCCAGGTCTGGAGGCTACCTTACCAATAGGTAAATCAACAGAGACATGCAGACCAAAGATAGCTTCAACATTCTCCAATATACCAGCATCTAACATTTTCTTTGCTCCTCCACCTCCTTCCTCAGCTGGTTGGAAAACAAGAACAACAGTTCCCTGTGTAAACAACAAAAATAACTGTGACAATTCCAGCATAACTAATAACGATTTTTTTATATTGTAATTAAGCAAAAAAAAAAAAAAAAGCCTTGTATTTGTAGATATTCTACAAAATAGAAACAATTTGATGGAATCCTTCTCCACAAATCACAAGAATGAAGCAGAAACCACCAAAGATCCTCCCCAAATGGAAGCTTGAATAGGCATTAGGTGATCCAATTTTGCTGCCAAAGTATTGCTTCACCTATTTATTCAATAATATTCTATTTGATGCATTATCTCATTTTCAGGGATCAAATTATAGGTCATTGAACAACCTTATAAAGAATGAAGTTCTGATTGTTCCTTATATATGAATTAGAGGTAATTATTCTTACCACAGATACAATGGCAATTCAAGAAAAGTTGGTTAACCACAAAACTTTCAAGGAACATGAGGAACAATTTTGACATTGTATTATATGCATTGATATAGTTCTAGGAGTTCATTTCTACTCAAATACATTAATCATGTTAATATGGTAATGACTACACTGAAAGACTTGAATAAGGTTTTAAGATGAGGGCAGTTCTTGGGTCATCTGCAGGTTAGTTATCTGCAGGATGGCATGGTCGAACACATTTAGAACTGCTCATATTGAAGCTTATTCTCTAAATAAGTGACCTGTAAACTTTGAGCTCAATCAGAGAATGGCGCAACATCCAAAATTTGGTAAACCAAAGGACTGTAATTGTTGAGGATATGTGACTAACAGGATGGGGTGGGTTTTCCTGAAAATTAAGAGTAGGGATATTTGGAGACTGAGCTTTGAGGACAACAGTCCTGATCTAACACATGACCATGCTTTTGGCCATGTTGGACAATAGGTAATTTACCATTGGTTGGTATTCTCATTTTCCTTGAGACAATTGACTCTAGGATTTGAAACTTGTGGTAATTTTTCAGAGTTATGCTAAATCAATGGACTAGTATTTTCATGGTTTATCTTGTGGCTCTACTGAGAGCTAGGGCCCAGCCCAAAATAATGCTCATGAGCCAGCCAAGCAAGCAGATTGCTCTTCCCCAGCAAATGGCCCACCTGCCAGATACATCTATATCCATAAGACATGTAGGGCTAGTTAGTTATAATTGCTTGTAATGCAAAATCAATGCAACTATGTAAAAGGGTATTGACAAAGGGCAAAGGCACTGCTGAATTCAGAATATCCTTTTCTCCTCTCTTTCCCTCTTGTTTAGGCTTAGGCTCCCTTGAAGAAGCCCCTGCAGTGAGCAGTATCTCACCAAATTGGTATCAAAGCCCGGAAAGATAACAGCCAGCTCCGATGACAATGACGATCACTCAATCATCAGTGGCAGATAAGCGAATGGATAAGATCAAAGGGGAGCTGCAGAAGGTCTCCAGAGATCTGAAGGACCTGAAAGAAACCCTCTCAGCAATTGTGTCTCAGTACGAGAGGATTTCTTCCAACAGCCAACAGGAGAATTGGGAGAGTGAGGTGGAAAGCTCTAGTCAGGGAGGCAATTGCTGATCCAACTTCATTTTGTATAGATCTGCAAAAGTCAAATTTCCAACATTCTCAGGTGATGATCCTATTTCTGGGGTTTTCTATACTGAACTTTAACTTTGGATATAATGAAGTGCTGAGCCACCATCGAGTCTCAGAAGCTTCAATCCATTTGGAGGAGGAGGCCATAATCTGGTTTTAGTGGTACCAGCGCTCTCATCATCAGGTTCCTTGGGTTGACTTTACCGAAGCACCATGTGCTCGCTCAGTCTTCGATGACTATGATAGCGTCTTATCTAAACTCAAACAAATCGAGATGGTCTGGGATAACCAACAAGAGTTTGAGAAGCTAGTGGCTAGGGTGTACAAGTGGCTTGAAAAGGCTATGGTAAGCTCAAGAAATTCACTAAGCCACAAGGGCCAATACTCAAATCTCCCTTGGCAAGACTTGATACTTACACAGTGAAAGCCATAGGGCTCCCTCCCTATTAGGAAACTAACCTGGGAGAAGATGCAGACTGTTGAGAACAGGGCCTCTGCCACAATTTTGACAACAAATTTGGTACCGGATCTAAGTGCAAACGGAAACAATTATTCCTTTTTCAAGATGAAAATTTTGAAGACAAAGGACTAGTTGACCATACTAGGGCTTAGACCATAGACAGGGGAGGAAATTAAGGAGATCTCCCTTCAAGCCCTTACAGGCTCCATGTCACTACAGACCATGCGCATAGGGTGGTCCAAGGGCAATAAGTGGCGATTTTGATTGACAATGATTAAACACTCAATTTTGTTATAGACTAATTGGCCAAATAACTTGGTCTGCCAATCCAGCCTTATAACCATTCCCGGTCCACATGGCAATTGGGCATCAATTAAGGTGTGAAGGGATATGCAGGGGGTGGAATTAAGGGTGAAACAAAACGAATTGAAGGTGGACCTACATCCCTTAGACTTCAGAGGACTGAATTGGTGCTAGGAGTCCTGTGGTTCCCATGATGTGTGATTGGGTCAGTCTGACCATGGACTTCAAGCTGGAAGGCCATAATTACCATTTACAAGGCCTCAAACCCAGCCCACTCAAACAGGATAGTAGGGGTGTCAACAGTATTCGAAAATCCGATTTCAAATTCGATATTCGACATAATCGAATCGAATTTGGATAATTCGATTATCTAATCGGTCAAATTCGGATATCCTATTCTTACCGAATAGTTAATCAGATTCGAATTTGGATATGACCTTATTCGATTTGATAAATATCTGAATTCAACCGATTATTTAATTCTTATGCATAATATATAAAATATTTTATATAATATATATAATAATGAAGTTATATAAATAATTTATATATTTATATACTTTATATCGATAAAATATTTATTTCATATATTTATTAATTATCTAAAATAATTAATTAATCGAATTCGAATCAAAACGAATATTTGAATATTTAATCGGATTCTAATTCGGATATTAATTTTCAATATCCGTCGGATATCAAATCGAATTCGGATATCGGATTTTCTAATCCGATTCAAATTTGGATATTGCCTGATCCGATTCGAATTCGATTCGTTTACACCCCTACAGGAGAGCAATTAGACTATACTAAAGTATTTCCAGCATACTAATCCACCTATACTATTATGGGCCCCAACCTCACCAACCCAACACTGTGTAGTGAGTCAACCAACCCAGAACATGATGAGTTGGGTCCCCAACAGTTATTGGCCTTAGGGCCTTCCCCTACCAAGGCCCATGGCCACAAGCTACCTGGAAGTAACCATATAGGTATCCCTAGTTTTAGAAGGATGGATAAGTGTTTTAAAAGCGCAAAGCGCAAGGGCCAATTTGTGCCTGAGGCGCAAGGCACAAGGCACAAGGCGAGGCACGCACCTTTTTAGTAAAGGCACAAAATTACAAAAAAAAAAGGTAAAAATAAAAAAAAATGTCAGAAAATTCCAAAAAATGCCAAAAATTTTAAAAAATATTAAACATAATGTCAATAGAAATGTAAACTTAAATTTTAAAATAAATGATTTAAAAAAACTATTATCTAAAATTAAAATACATAAACATAACATGTAAAGTGTATTCAAATGAAAATTTAAAAATAAAAGCAAACATATAAAGCATTTTCAAGCATGTAAAACCCACAATCTCTTTTTTTCCTTAATTGCATTGCTTCAAGTAGTTAATGTGATGTAAAACATATTGCATTCTTGATTCTATGAGTCGCCTTTGCAGCATGCCCCTCGAGGCAAGCCCAAATATGTCTATGTTAGGGTCTGAAATTCTTATTTCTCACATAAAAAATAATGATTTTACAACTTTCATTGCCTTTTAAGAAGATATTTTATTGCAATGAATAAATGAACAACATAAGCAAATAGGGGGTTCTCGGAGCTTTGGTGAGCGAGCGAACTGGAGCGGCTCAATCAATGCAGCTCAATGAGCACTGAAGCCCTTCCAAATGGACTCTAAATGAGATATGCTTTCATTTGAGAAACTGCACCCATATCTTGAGATGGATATCTAGGTACTGAAATGACACTGAAGATGGATTAACAAGGTTGGGTGTTAATAAGGTAGAAATGTACTTCACTTCTATAGAGCTTTGTATATATTGTAAAACTTGTACAGCTTGGAAGGAGCCAAATTTTTTGTTTAACTATCCAAACCTTTTCTTGTAACACCTCTTGGACTTTTTTAACCAAATCTTTTCGTTCAAGTTAAAAAAATAATAATAATAATAGAATTCTTATGCATAAATGAGAGCACAGTAATATAGATACCCTGACAACAAGAAAGTAATCATTCTTTCCTTGTTCTGTTCCTTCTTTTCAAGTTGAGTTTAATGAAATGCATCTCCTAAGTTAACTAAGGGTATAGCCCAATGTCTGGCCTCATCCATCCGTCTTGGGAGGGCCAAACTTTGGAGCTTCTTTTGGTACAAAGTGGCCGCACTAAGGACCTAACCTTGGAAGGCTTATACCTAGCCTTCTGGTACTACTAACACTCTATGTCATAAACCTCATGAGTCAATTGCCAAATCGACACAGGATAGCAACCTAGTAAAATAGTCAAGACTCAGTAGCCCACATCAAAGAAGAAATTTTGGAAGTTAAAAAAACAAAGAAGTGTAAACCTGTAAATTATTTTGATGCTCCTGAAGGATTTTTGCGGCACCAAGCAGTATTGCAACATGGGCATCGTGCCCGCATGCGTGCATCTTCCCAGGGATTTTACTCTTGTGCTCCCACTCCACATTCTCCTATTAAATCACAAGGAAAACCCATCAAGCCAAATTGCAAAACCTTGATCTTAACAAACTCCACCGACATTCATAAAACCACAAAACTGTTGCTTCCGCTCTTGTATTCTCCCCCACTATAACTTTTAACAATTAAAGCTCACTAACCCAAAATGTAAACCACCACTCTGCAACCAGCAAAAGGACCAACCCTATCTTACATGAAACAACAAAAGAAAAAGAAACAAGATTACCAAAATTCAACAAAACCTGCATAGGGAGAGCATCCATGTCTGCTCTTATCGCGACAAAAGGCGGTCCTCCGGTTCCGATAAAACCAACAACACCAGTAACGGCAACTGGGTGTTTGTAAGGGATGCCCATCTTATCCAGTTCTGCCCTGATAAGCTTACTGGTCTCGAATTCCTGGTAACCAAGTTCTGGGTTCTCATGTATTTTCATCCTAATACCTATCATCCAATCGGCAAGCTCTCGTTTTTTGGCAAGATTGAGGAAGTTCGCAGAGATTTCCGCAAAACCTTTTGAGCTTAAAGAAGAATCTGATGAAACGGGCATCGGCAAAAACAGATGAAGTATAAAAATCAAACAGACCCATGTGGAGAATTCCATGTTATCTCTAAGATTAAGCATGGAAATTCAGGCTTCAAGCATCCAGTCTGAAGATGAAGGGGGAAAAATATCTTGAGAGGAGCAGCGATGGGCTCTGAGTACAAGTGTTGTGAACAAGCGAGGGTCCTGACTCCTGACATCCTGTTCAAACGGACACGACGTACGAAAAGCACGTGACCTGCGCACGGTGTGGAGAAAGGGAGGCGGCTCCTCCACAGTTTATCATTACATAATTGATCTTCACACTCTCGTAAAAAAAATAAAAAAAAGATCTTCACATATTGCAATTTCTTCTGGTTTATATTTACAGCATTTTGGTTTTAAGATCCGATTTGAAGGAATTTTCAGTTCCTTTAGATTTTAATGAAAGCTCAACCCACAACCCTGGTCTGGTCTGCCCAAGTTTCATCCTTTGACCAGCTTTCTTTAATGCATGTACGATGGAGATGAATGCTGTAATCTGTTAGTAGGTTAGGTCTTTAGGGTAGGCCCGGTCCAAATCGTTAAATAAATGTACGGAACCAGAATCAGTCCTGACTCGCCGACTCAAACCCTATTAAAGATTAAGAACCGGTCCAATTATCCTATCTGATTACTGCAAGTAAAACTCAATATCGCATGGTAGTATAACAATCCGGAACCCCTCAATAAAAATATAATACACTAGTGGAAAAAAAATCAAAATTCGCAGGATTTGTGATTGATCAAAACCTTTAGGTAAGAATTCCTTTTTAATGTTGTGCATTGGGAATATTTTCATTATCAACTGTGAATTGACATGTTTATACACATGTGAATTGACAAGATTGGGTTGATTAAGCTACAGTTATATGAATTGACATGTTTATACATAATACAGAAAAATGACAATATGCTGATTCATTTATAATCAATTAGGGCTAGATTGTTGGTGTATTAACTGGTTTTTTCTTTCCAGTGCTAATAAATCAAACCTCGCAATTTCGGAAAAAAAGGGGTTAAGGAAATTATTAATAGTGCATCCATCTGCAAAGCTGACATGAAATAGATGGTGAACACGTTGCCAGATTCTAATTGGATGATATGAAGTTGACACATTATCTCTTGACAATAACGACGTGCTCAATGAATTTTGAATACATTTAATAGTTGATTCACATGCTCGAAACATGTCCTAATAAATTAATTAAGAATCATAAGAGATATGGACGTCTGCAGGTTCGATTCCATTTCCATAGTTTCACCAAGTGGATAGCCGATTAATTGTTGTCCTGGATTTTCGTCCTGTTTTATTAAAGAAAATGTTGTAAAAATGTAAAGAGAGAGTATCGGTAATCGCTTTCCAACCGAAGTTGTGGTGTGAAGTTGTTGTAAGAATTCGAAATATAGAATTGTAGGAAGATGAAGTCGGGTGATCGTAAATCGGTCTTCAAGATAAAACAGTCCACACGCCACCATTGGTAGGTGTGCACTTGCTTATCAGATTTCCGCTAACCACTAAAGATTGATGCTCAGATTTTTCAGAGAAAAGATTGTTGAAAAATGGTGTGTTTTTTTGTAGACTGAATCAGCAAATACTCTTCTTATAGAGTACTCTCATACCCGAATGGACACAGATGTGTCCTTTCAAACAGGAGCCTCTTCAGAGCAGTGCATCTATTCAAAAAGGCACAAGGAGGAAGAAAATATATGAAAAAAGAAAACAATTTATTTAAAAATTAAATTTGAATTTGAAGAGACGTTTTAAAATTGAAAAGATAATTCGGATAAAACAAAATGATTCAGTGCATCGCGCGTATACACACACGCACCCCCACCCCCACCCCCACCCGGCCCAACCCGACTTGGCTCAACACACGTGTGAAAAGCACCCCCAACCCCTCCTCACATGCATCGAATATCTATAGTCTTCTCTGCCTATGGGTCCTACCCATAGAGGGAGCAAGACTACAAATATACTCCACTCCCACTCCTTTCCCAAGCAATGTGAGACAAGGAGTCATTCAAGGGAGGAAAGGACAAAAACAAGAGAGGGAAGAGAGAAATTCTTGTAAATTTGAATCTCTCTCCAACAATCCCCCACAAGATTCAAAATTACAAGAATATCGAACAATCTGAGCATCGCAATGAGAAAATTATTCATGGTGATGTCTTTTGGATTTCAATCAACACTTAGGTACGACAGGTTATATTACAGAGTACGGGTGGAGTCAGATTCCTTCAACCTTTCCTCCTTATCGTAACTAGCTAACCAGTCAACCAACTCAACTCATTAGTTCTTTAGTGGTTCTTTTGTTTTGGAACATTTCGGCCTTGTTCCCCTCTTGGAATCATGATTGTTTTCAAGAGTCAGCCCTACATCTCTCTTAGAAGCGGCCACACTTCACACTCACTAAGGCCAGTTATTAGTGTGCACTGCTCACACTATTCCTAACTGATTAAGAGCCTCATGCTCAATCTCCTCAATATGCAGTGAACACTATCTTATCTCGGCATCTGAAATGGAACACAAATGATTGTGCTTTCCCAAGTCATCTAGCAACTCGTTTTTACCCATTCAACATAATTCCTGGGATCTCCTTTCACACAGGTTGGGTGTCCATCACTAATGACTTTGTAACGGGCTTCAGCCCCATTCCTACCAATGCCTCATAAACCACATTAGAAGTTTGTAGTTTGGTTAATGAATCTACAAGGTTCTTTTAAGACCTTACAAAATCTAAAGCGATCGTACCTTTGCTAAGGTATTGTCTTACTAGGTAATGCCTTAAGTGGATGTGCCTTCTTTTACCGTTATACGACTGGTTCTTGGCTTTGGCTATTGCTGCTTAGCTATCACAATGGAGAGATATAGACAGAACCGGCAGAGGCCTAAGTGGTATATCTACAAGCAAGTTCCTTAGTCACTCTGCCTCAGACCCCACCAATTCTAGTGCAATGAACTCGACCTCCATTGTTGAACTTGTATTGAATGACTGCTTTACTGATTTCCACGATATTGCTCCTCCACCTAGAGTAAATACATATCCACTGGTGGAAGTACTATCATTTGAATCTAAAATCCAATTCGCATCAGTAAAGCCTTCTAAAACAAGAGGAATACCTGAGTAATGTAAACCAAAGTTTATGGTTCCTTTAAATATTTTAATAATCTTACTAAACCTTCCCAGTGTTCATTTCCAGGATTATGAGTATGCTGACTTAATTTTCCCATAGCTATAACTATGTCTGGTCTTGTACAATTCATTAAGTAGGATACATATCCAATTATATTTGCATATTCCTTTTGTGAAACAGGTTCTCCTACATGTTTCTTTAAGTAAACACTACAGTCAAAAGGTGTTTTAATTGATTTACAATCATAGTGCCCAAATTTCCTAAGAATATTTTCTACATAATGTAATTGGGAAAAAATGAAGTTTTCTTGTTTTTTATGGATTTTAATTCCCAAGATTACATCAGCCTCACCAAAGTCCTTGGTATCAAATTTGGATATTAGAAATTGTTTTGTTTCTTTTACTACATCTAGACTAGTTCCCATTATTAGCATATCATCAACATAGAGACAGATAATGACTCCTGTATTGTTTTCAAATTTGCTATAGACACATCTATCATAATCATTTCTACTATATCCATTAGTTACTAACACATTATCAAATTTTTCATGCCAGTGTTTGGGAACTTGTTTTAAGCCATACAGAGACTTAATTAATTTACATACTTTATTTTCTTGTCCTAGCATTATAAAGCCTTTAGGTTGCTTAATATAAATTTATTCCTTTAATTCCCTATTTAAGAAAGCTGTCTTCACATCCATTTGGTGAACTATCAGTTTGTAAATGGATGCTATAGCAAACAAAACCCTAATTATTGTTAATTTTGCAGCCGGGGAGTAGGTGTCAAAGAAGTCTACATCTTTCTTTTGTCTAAATCACTTAGTAACTAACATGGCCTTGAATTTATCTATTGTGTCATCTGGTTTAGTTTTTTTCTTAAAAATTCACTTACAATCTAGTGCCTTAGTTCTAGGTGGGAGATTTACAAGTTCCCAAATTTGATTAGTGACTAAGGAGTCTATTTCATTCTTTATGGCTTCTTTCCAAAATACTACATTATGTGAAGTTATAGCTTCCTGATGGGTTACTGGCCTTGTCCACCAGAAATGTGAACATTCTGTCACCCAAGTTTGTTTCTATTCTTTGTCTTTTACTTTTCCTTAAGTTTGGGCCTTGCCTAAGTGAAGTACTGATTCCTTGAGCACTCACTTGTTCTTGGATTTTTAAATTGGTCTTGAGAAGCTTCCCTATTTAATGTTTCCTTTCTCCAAGGGAAGATGTGCTCAAAGAACTTGCATCTTAGGACTCGATTATTGTGTTATTTTCGACAACATTTTTAAATGTTTTAATTATATGGAACCGATAATCCACACCATTTTGTGCATAGCAAATGAACACACAGTCACAGGTTTATGGTCCTAATTTCTTTCTTTTAGGTTCAGGTATTCCAGCATTTGCTAGGTAGTCCCAAATTTTTAGATAGTTCAAACTAGGTTTCTTATTATGCCAAAGTTCAAAGGGAATTTGTCATTTCTTCTTAAGTGGTGTTCTATTATATAAGTGACAAGCCGTTAGGATTGCTTCCCCCCACAAATTTAGAGGTGCGCCTGAACTAATTAACATTGTATTTATCATTTCTTTTAGTGTTTTGTTAAGTTTTTCTGCAACTCCATTAGATTGAGGTTGATAAGGAGTTGTGGTTTCATGTATGATTCCATTTTTTTCAAAGAATTTTCTAATGGTTTGCCTATCATATTCAATTCCTCTATTTGTTCTACGTTTTTTTTTTTATTTTCTTACCTAATTGATTTTCTACTTCAGTTTTGTAGTTTATGAAATTGTAACAATTTCATATTTTGATTTATGTAGAACTACTTTTGCATATTTAGAAAAATCATCTATAAAGATTATATAATATCTTTTTCCTCCTCTATCTTCATGACATTTAAGGTCTCCTAGATCACTGTGTATAAATTGTAACAATTCAGTTTCTCTTTGTACACTTTTATAAGGTTTCTTAGTAAATTTTGCTTCTACACATACTTGGCATTTTTCATTTGTAAAGTTAATAGGAACATTCAAATCTCCTAATTTACATAAACATTTTAAATAAGGAGCACTACGATGTCCTAGTTTAATATGCCAAATATCAAAAGATTCAACAATATAAGTAGAAGAAACATTTTTATTCATAATAATATCAGAGATGTTTAGTACAAATAATCCACCAGCATTGTACCATTTTCCAATAAATACATTATTTTTAGTCAACACGGCCTTGTTTGATTCAAATGTGAGTTTCAATCCTACTTTGTTGAGGATTGCTCCCAATACCAAGTTCCGTTGGATCTCTGGCACATGCATTACATCATTCAGCATTAGGATTTTTCCTAAAGTTAGTTTCAGGAGCACATTTCCTTTGCCGATGATCTTCGAAGTTTGTGAGTTTCCCATGAAGACTTGCTTTTCTTTAGGACACTACTTTTGTAGTTTTTTCCTCCACGCACCTTTACCTGCACCCGCGCCCCAGCTCGACCCAGTGTGCACGTGTGAAAAACACTCCCAACCCCCCCCCCCCATGCATGGAATATCTATAGTTCTCTCCTCCTATGGATCCCTACTCATAGAGGGAGCAAGACTACAAATATACTCTACTCCCATTACTCAAACAATGTGGGACAATGAATCATTCAAGGGAGGAAATGACAAAAACAAAAGAGAAAAAAAAGAGATTCTTGTAAATTTAAATCTCCCTCCTAAACAAAATGACTAAATTACTAAAATATGTCCCATCCACTACCTAGGGAGGAACCAATTCGCAAGTTGGAGTAGTTTTAATTAGCGGATTAGGCAATTGGAGAGACTAGAGTGAATTATTGAATACAAGTTCCTTCACCCGAACAAATGGTTAACTATTAATAAAGACGCGTGCTTCATTCTTTTGATTTGTTTTTTGTTTCTTTTCGAGTATCTTCTTATTTATAATAATTTTTAATTGCACGAATTTCCTAAATCAATGAATTCTTTATTCGGATCACAGAAACAAAGCTAATTGAATTTTTCTTCAATTTTTTTATTGACTAAGATATCTATGTTTTTTTTCAGATTTATGTGAAATTCATGAAAATTTTATTTACTAAGTAGGTAAGTGATATTTATCTCTCATGTAGGTAAAATAATTTTTCTGCATGAGAGAAGTTATCAACACTTAGATTGGACAAAATTTTTCCTTTTAATAATAATTTTATGGCTAAAATGGTCATTATCTTCTTTACCTAAGAAGTAAAAGAAGATGTATATATGCACTTGTCCCATGTAAGTATTTCTTAGAAAACATTTGCTCGGGTAAGTGCTTTACTTGATTGGGTAAGTAACATTTCAAAAAGTGAATGAAACCTAAATAAGAATAAACAAAAGTACATGGAATTTGGATTTCATCCTCACAAAATTGGTTCTCACACCCTCCTCACAACACTTAAACCATGCATTGGGAACATCTTCCATGAATGAAAATATAATGCATAGCTGCAGTTGTTGTGACGATGGCATAAAAACAAATTTTGTAAGGATGAAATCTGATCTCATATGCATGGGGTTATATTTACAATCTAACTACTTACCTGATTTCCAAGATTGGTTTCAAGTATAAACTTTGCCTCAAGAAACGACCATAATGTCAAACACTTTTTAAGTTTTTAAGGAAGTGGTGAAATTTTGTTAACCATTATACTCTTAAAGAATTTATAATGTAATTACTGTTCTACTAAGGAACAAAGTAACAACTAACAAGTCATTATAGCTATTTGTTACAAGGTGATGCCATGCACATTCAATGGTGGTCCTTGTTAGGTTAAGAGGTAAAGCCTAACAATGGACAATGGATAAAATACCCGTCAACGTTGAAATTTGTCCAATCTAACCATTTTTTAAGACCCTTAAATTTACTCCAGGTGGAAAGGTGTGAAGGGGTGGCCACCTTAAATTTTATGGATTAGCCATATAATCAAAAGTGAGGAATTGAAGAAAATTATAGGAGTGGGTGAAACCCATCTTACCCATAGGCCTAAATGCAAAGCACACAACATTGCCATCGCCACCCAACTTGAAACCCACAAAAAACACAACAAGAAATAGGGATTCCCAACCAATCTGCTGGTAGAAAATTTAAAGTTTTAAGGTTGAGGTAGACTTTGTAAAGAATTGTAGCAATGGAAATCAACGCCTCTATTAGTAAGGAAGTCATCACTAGAGGTGTAAATCGGGTTCTGTGGCCCATGGCTTAGCACGATTATGCAAATCGTGTTAGGTATAGGATTTTAGGTCCACAGGCCGGCATGACTCATATATATTATTTATACATATTTTATATTATATATATA
This sequence comes from Nelumbo lutea, assembly GCF_056320005.1. Taxonomy (NCBI): domain Eukaryota; kingdom Viridiplantae; phylum Streptophyta; class Magnoliopsida; order Proteales; family Nelumbonaceae; genus Nelumbo; species Nelumbo lutea. Next base: position 6,791,483 of record NC_142691.1, on the reverse strand, counting down.
TATTATGTATTTATATATATTATATAAATTATAATTATATAATTTATATATATATATATTAATAAAATAAATAATTTTTTAAATTTTATCATACTAATTTATTTAACTATTGTATATATAAGCAATTGTATACACAAAATTCATATAAAATTAAAATTTTAAGTTTTTTGTCAATTTTTTTAAATAAATAGCTTTGGCCCAATGCACTGCCCGACTTAGCTCAAGGCTCGACCATGGGCCAGCCCGGTCATGACACAGTACGACACGACACGGGCCCGAATGGACCTGGACCATCGACCGTGCCGAACTGAACCCAAAATTTTCACCGGAAAAAGCATCACGGGCTGTAATGGCCCACAGGCCAACATGACCCACTTTATACCTCTAATTACCTTCTTTGATAGTGCGAGTGCATTTTATACACATATTAGCACACAATCTTCTAATGTCCCATAAGGTGCAAGTGATGTTTCAAGAAAGGAATTAATACTTCTTCCCAAAAAGAATGTCAACTAAACACATATTGTTACATTCTACCTCCAACTCCAAAATACAACCATCACGCAAGGAATTCAGGGAAAAAAAAAAACCCAAAAAAGCCATTGCCATAGCAGTAATAAAAAGCACCAATATTATTTTCTCAAAATGCCACCCTCCACTTTCACCTAGATTGCCATGACTGGCCCCATCAACATTCAATTTGAAGGGATAATCACTAGGAAAATGCTAATTAACCCATCTAAAGTTTGGCCTCTTAACCGGCTTCAAAGGAATGTTTGTCAAGCTAATCTCCATTAGCCATCTATTAATTTTTTTGTAAAAGATGATAAATGTGGGTGCCTCTCAAGGCCACACCCCACCACATATTAATCATATAAATAATATGTTGCGTTTGAAAAATAGGAAAATTAAAAATATTTCTAGAATGAGACCACACCTTATTAGTCATAGTTAGACCTGTTCATGGGCCGAGCCTGGCCGGGCTTTGACTCTTTATTAATAGAAAAATGTTGGGCCCGAAGTCCGAACCCAAACCCAAAGCCCGACCTAATAAAAGAAATTTGAATTTTTCCCTATTCAAATTGACATTTTTCATTTTAATTTAGATGTTTTTTCCCCTATTTAAATGAACAATGGGCCTACAAGTGAATCAGCAATATTCTCAAATCAAAAAAAAATTATTCAAATGAATATTACATAGGGTTTTTACTTAGGTTTAACTATAGGTCGGGCCGGGCTATTTTGGTAAAGCCCAAGCCCAACTCGAATTTTATGCGTGCTGGGCTTTTTGGCCCGAAATTAAGCTCGCGGGCCAAAAAGCCTGTTCAAACCCATCTGGGGTCAGGCCGGCCATGAACAGGTCTAATCATAGCCAAGACCCTATTAGGAAAGACACTGTTAACGACATAACGCCACCACAACAACATTTATAAAGAAAAGCTGGATGCTTCTTTCAATAACCACTTCATTAAACAGAGATTTTTGTGGACAAACCTTATTTCCCCACACAAGAAAGCCAATTATATTGCTGTCATGAGTTCTAACCAGGTCACAAGATGAATAGATAGAGAAAGTAACACTTGAACTCAAGTTCCAAATGAGTCTGTTTTCCTCATCAGTTAGGGAAATTTCCGACTCTAGCTTTATCTAAATCCATAATAGACTGAGGAATGAGAGAAATAGGATCAAAACACAAATTACCCTATTGAAAGCAAGACTTAATTCACAGAGATATTTTGAACATTCAAATTAAGATTAGTTGAAAGCTTTATCTATTCAATGATAAGACTTTACACCAGTGAAAAAAAAATACATGAAGCCTATACTGAGAGGTTGAATGATTGTGAGGCCCTTATATTTTAAGACTGGTGAGGAGTCTTATCATTAAAACAGGTAAAGCGTTCATCTAATCTTATGTCAACATTCATATTGTCCATATCAAAGACAAAAAACCCTGTACCTGTCCCTACAAAGTACAAACAATGAAGCACGACTGTATTTTTAAGAGAAAGCATATCCCTCCTTCCACCATTTAGAACTGGAATCTGCATAGAGAGATTAGAGAATAGCAAAAGGGGTTAGATTTAACATATCTAGAAAATACTATTCCTCTACATGAGTCTGAACCAACTTTTAAGCAAAAAAAATTTTAAAATATCAAAGGGGCCGGACCAAATCCCAAGGCCTCCACTAAAGAGATTTACAAATCATAGTCCAACCAATCCAATCTGCCAAATCTAACCACGATCCCTGTTTTTCTTGGCGGGGAACTTCTTGTTTACCTTTATGTTGGAGTCATAATCTCAATTAGACCACCCATTAACGTAGAATCATCTCATTACTTATACAAATGCATAAACAAATACTTTGGACTAGGTCTAATCCAATCAGATAAATATTTTGGGCCATTCTGGACTGGTCTAATTCAATGTCTAAATCATTCAAACGGTTTAAATTGATTTTAATTTAGATTGGGGGTCCACCCAAACCTGGTTCATTTACCTGTTCTCTTATATTATGTCAATGGACCGGATATTGGTTCAATCTGACCTAGTCTAATATAAATCCATTACATACGGACAAATCCTATAAATACTTTTTGATCATTAAGTCTAAACTTATCTAATTCAATATGTCTTATTGATCTGAGCAATCCATTCAAATTGATTTTAATCCGGATAGGGTCCGGTCCAAACCCACCCATAATTAGTCCCATATTGTTCATTATGCCAAGCCGGCAATCTCTTGAATCACATTTTGTTTGACTTTTTTAATTGGTAGCATAACTTGTAATTGCCAATCATAAATGGAGTTGGGATCTGGTCAAAACTTAACACAGGGTCCAACACTGTCCCAGCAGCCATTGCATCTATATATGGGAAACATCTCCTTTATCATTCATGGTGATATATATATATATAAAAGTTCAGGCCATAGCCCCTCATCATTCAGATATGTTGTTTTTTTATTTTTCTGGAAATTTAGACACATGATATTTTCTAAGAAGTTGTTGCTAAAGCCTACAGTTCATTACCACCATTCAGATAAATGAGCTTATTATTTTTTAGAAAATTAGACACGTGACAATTTCTGAAAAATTGATACTAAATCCCCCAACTCAACGCTAAAACCCCCACTATTCAAACGCATAACCTTCTCATTTTTTTGGAAAGCTAAACATGTGGCATTTTCTTAGAAGTTACAGTTAAAGCCCACAACTCACTACTATCATTTTCAATCAATTCCTACAAAAATACAGAAAACCACTTTTGCCTAATTCTATCTATCATAATGGGAAAAAAAACTACACATATTATAATAATTATTAAAAAGCTACTTTTTAAAATAAATATTTCTTAAAATGTTAATAATTATTTAAAATATTAATAAATATAAATTTAATATTATTTATTCCATAATGTAAATTTAACATTATTGATTTCCGTATTTAGTACGGAGTCATTCACTAGTAAATAAATGGTGTAAGAGTACAACTTGGGCTGCCCAACCCGAGCTCACACAGAAGAAAGCGCATAGAATTTTGGTCCATATTGGGAGTACAAGATGGACCACCTCTGTATGACTCAAATGTGAGCTCTTTAGCTGGAATTACTGCAAAAGAGCAAAATGTCCACATGGGCTTTTTCGCAATTATCCCATCACCTGAGACCGGATGGACTACAATTGATGACTGTGTTAGGGGTAGGGGTGCTCATTAACCGAACCATGGGTTAAATTTTGAAAGTAAATTGGGGTTATCGGATTTTGAAAAACTGGTAGTCAAACTGAACTGAAGCCCATCAGTTAATCGATTGACCGGTTCAGTTTGTTGATTTTTTGGTTTTTTATTATTTACAATATTTATTATAGAAAAATATATAAATATATAATAACATACTAGAAATATATATAATATTATATTTTAAATAATAAATAATATATTATATATTATAAATATATATTTATTAATTTATAATGTATAGAAAATATAAAATATATGCATATCAATCGGTTCAATTAATTGTCGGTTTTTTATTTTGGTTAATCAAAACCGAATCAACCTATTTGATTAACCGAATTTTCTGTTCAATTTCGATCCATTCAATTTTTTTATTTTTTTTTTTTTCTCACCCCTAGTTAAGGGGCTGTTTAACCAATAATTAATAACGCCTCCTCACTCCCAGCCAATGCAAAGTGAAAGATTAGATTGGTGTAGGGCATATGGATTTGATGGCTGATGTGGGGAGTTATTATTTGTTAAAACAACCCCTACCAAAAGCTAGGCAGCTCATCCCACTCCTATCGCATTGCCCTACCACTTCTGCTGAGACTTGATGATGGACTTCGGGGGGAGAGAGAGAGATCCATATTCACCATTAGAAGTTGACAATGAGGTGAAAACAAATAGTATGAGAAGAAGGATGACGTGGAGAAACATGTCAGCCCATTTTAAGAATCACTGTATGCTTTAACGTGTAAAAGCTAGCGTTGGTGACCTGAAGCTGATCAAGGACACCATGTGAATGAACTCACTCCAAATTAAAGCTTACACCCACATGCCACAGTAGCTGGTAATTAAGGCTAATTCATCTCAAAGGACAACGATCCCACAAGCTTTCAACCAGCTTTTGCAAAGGAATCGTGCCAAAACAAGATGAACTGTGGTTATTATCTATTTTTTTTGTATAAATAATTATAGGATATAGGATTTCTAATAAATCCTTTCTCTCTCACTCCCTACTGTTCACTATTCACTATTCATTATTTTTTGTGCTCATGCTACAAATGTTGGCTGGTGTAAATGTGTGTAGTGAGTGGATGGCATTCTCTATTGAAAATTATTGCTTGTTAATAGAAATATCTTGGCTTCAAATTAAGAAGATATGGCGGCAATAGTCAACAAGGTTCCAATGCTCCATAATAATAGATCCAAAACTACAAGAATAAATAGCAAATAGATAACATGAAAGATAGATGAATTTATTGGTAATAGATGAATCGTGGCAAGTGTTTGTCCTACCTAAAAACTGATTTTGTTGCCTCTCATAGAATATCTGTTGGTGCGGAAAATTTTTGGTAATCGGCCTTCAAGATAACAACAACTCACAGCCCAAAATAATGAATTAATATGTTATGTATGGCCAAACAATATGAAGAGGAAAATCAGTCCAATTCAGAAGCAAATTTGAAGAACAAGACACAAATTATAGTCCTCTGAGGTTACAAAATGTGAGAGGACTCTTTAGAAAAAATAAAAATGTTAGACACTTAAGTTATGTTCGGTTTGAAAGAAAAAGTAGGGAAAGGTAGGGAAATTAATACAAAGTTTGTAAAGGTTTTCCCACCTTTCCTTCATTTCCCTACTTTTTTTTCTTCAAACCAAACACAGTCTTAGATAAACAAAGAATAAAAAAAGGAGCCCCAAGTTCACACACAGGTAGGGGTGGATTCGAGTTGAGCCAAGTCAAATAGCTAGTTACTCGAGCTCGGCTCATCAAGGTAGTACAAGGCTCGAGCTTGGCTCGAATTAGAACCTTGAGCTCGAGCTCGGCTCGAGTCAAAAGCTCGTAATTTCAAGTTTGAGCTCAACTTGAGAAAAACATTTTATAAAAATAAAAAATATTATTGATATTTAAAAAATTAAGAATTATAATAATTAGTTATTATTATATATATAAATAAAAATAATACATATATTATTATTATTATTATTATTATTATTATTATTATTATTATTATTATTATTATTATTATTATTATTATTATTATTATTATTATTATTGTTGTTGTTGTTGTTGTTGTTATTGTTGTACATACATACGTATGTATGTATGTATGTATGTAGTTATTCGACCCAACTTGCAAGCCTCACAAGTCAAACTTTATTAGGCTCAAGTTTGACTTAATTAATAAACGAGCATGTAACTTGGACTCGAGCTCAGCTCGAAGCTTGGTTGAAACCGAACCAAGCCAAACTTTTCAAGAATCGAGCTCGAATAACTCGTAAAGAGCTTGACTCGTGACCACCCCTACACACAACGCACAACCTCTTTTCTAGACCATATGAAACCGAAGACACTCTATAAGACAAAAAAAAAAAAACCTAATAGCATTTAATTTTTTTTTTCGGTATTGAATTATTGCCTTTACCCCATAGGGGTTGCATTTCAAGTTTTCTTGGCATAGTACAACACTTTTTCAATAACAATCTAACAAGTCTTCTCAAGGGTGTGGTAGTGGGAGCCGATAACAAAGCCTCAGTTCTGGCCTAGGACTATCCAGTCTAGGTACCAACCGGGCTACCACTCAATTTATTTGAATCATAAAAGTAACAGTTTTCAATGTTTACAAGCTCCAATCAAGCATCTTCTTTTTCTCATGGATTGGTGTGAAAATTTAATGGTAAGGAAAAACCTAATCCTCTCATTAATAGCTATTTTCATATATATGAAAAAACTTTTTTTATACACACCAGCATTTGCCTTTTTTTCTTATTTATTGCATGAACAACCAATTGAATTGACATTAACTAATCAAAAAGGTTGTTCAATAATTAGATTTTAATGTGGCATTTCCCAGCGTGGTTATTAGGTAAGGCATTCCTCTCAAAAATGGGTCTCATGTAATTAAAGATAAAAGAAAATAAACAAAAAGAAAAGGCAGGTCCCATCACTATACTATTGAAATTAGATTTCCTCCAACTCTAACAATACCAATTGGACCAGGCCAACCCGAGTGGGCGATATAATGCAGGGGGAGACCCACAGGTCACATCCGGACATAATAATAGACTTGGGGGACAGCATCCCTTCACCTGCCTCATATGGGAGTGGATGGTGCCAAGAACCAGCCTTACTAAAGCCTAAATATGGATCGACCATTTCTTTTTGTTGATATCGCTTTTGCATTGTCTCGTGCTTTGCCTGGTTCAAAACAAAAAGCTGAAAATATTTTACTTTAAGAAATGACAAATTTTAGGATGTAAAGATGTGGTTTATCGAATGTAATGGTGAATATATTTTGTGAAATGCGAATAAATGAAAAATAAAATTTAGCGTGATGTCTTGAAATATAAATTTAATATGCATCTAATACGAATGCTATATTAAACCTCTGGGTTCATAATGTAGCCCAACATGCAATTTCTCGGGAATTCTTTCTCAATTCTCAGTAATGAATTCTTTCTTAGTTCTACCCAAAAATAAATAAATAAATAATCCAGTTATGTCTTATCTCTACCCCCTTCTTACTTCTTACCTGCTCAGAATTCCCATCAAAAGTTCGTCCATGGTCAATAATTCGTCAGCCTATGCTGGTATTCTCCACACCACACTTCAGTTTATACAACCATATCTCCAACATTTGTGAATAGCACAAGCTGTCAAACGTAGACATCAAATTTTCCCCTAGATAACTTGGTTGATTGGCTCCTTTGGTTAGAAAACTTTGGCTATCCACATTTGACAGCATGTGCTGTTTATGGGCTCTCTTCACCTGACACATTGGCCCATAGAAAACGATGCCCTCAATGTTATTAATGAAATAATGAGTCTATATGGGCTATATGTCATGCAAGGAGAGCCCTGTGGACAGCAGAGGTTGTCGAACCAAACAGTCATTTTTTAGTGATTCATTGGACTTTTTAGGTGAACAGGGCTGGTTGGTTTCTTGTTTGTTTAAGGTCATGTTTGGTATCGATATAGTTTTTTCAATAAGCAACAACAATGCTTTGGAATTCAATAAAGTACTTAGGGCTTTGTGCACATTTTTTATGTTATTTGGTGTCATTTAAGAATTACATAGGAAAAAACAAGAAAACAACAAGAAATGACATTTTGGTTGTTTCTCAATAAGTTAATTGCATAGAACCCAAAGTACGAGTGCTACTTGAAACTGTTTAAAATGGCTTGAAAAATGCTTAATAGAGAAACAACATTGATGCTAAATACATAGTCACATGCTAAGTGTCAAAGCCTCCAAGCCTTACGGTAGTTCTGATTGATAACTATTTAAGTTGACCACTTCAACAATTATAATTACGGGTGTTCACATTAAATGTCAAATCGATCAAATTGGTCCGATCTAATTTGAGTTGGTCGGTTTTTTTAAATCATCAGTCGGTTTTAATTTGTATGAAAAATAAATCCGTAATTTGATTTGGTTTCAGTTTTCATGTAATTATTAATTAATCCCTATCATATATGTTAAATGTTGATATATTTTATTTGTATTTTGTTTGAACTTTGGAAAAAAAATTAGTTGTTTATGATAAAAACTAAAAATGTAAAACCAATACAAATATAATACAATGGTATAATATTTAATTCAATTTTGTTTAAATTTAAATAAATTTTGACAAAAAAATCAGTTTTGCATAAAAACTAATCAACTTAAATATATATTTTGATTTTGTATAAAAACAAAAAAGAAATAAATATAGATATTTTAGTTTAAAATATATATAAAAACCAACTAAACCGATAAACCGACCCTTCATGTTTTGGTTTTGCTTAAGGGTCAGTCGATTTCGGTTTAGTCAATAAGTAAACCGACTAGATCGGATCGGTTGAAGAAAATAACTCAAACCGACCCAACCCGACCAATGGACACCCCTAACTATAATAAAACAAGCTAACCCTAGCTCCAATTAAGACTGTAACAAGATTGGATTTAATATGTTCCTAAATCAAATTTTGATTTATTTATATTGATTCAAATTGAATATTTGACTATGCATTGGATTCAATGTTTAACACTAGTAATAAATTAAACTAAAAATGTGAATTTTAAATGAAAATAATAAAATAAGCTAGAAACAAAGTTGAAATTTGTATTTCATGAACAAAATGGCATGAATAATACATTTTAATTTTATGCACATATAAGCATAAATTGAAATGTTCAAATATTATTGGATTGTTTTGTTCCTCTAGAATCAAACGCTCTTTGGACCTCGGTCATAATCAGCAAATACGAAAAGAACGCCAACTGTTGGGTTGGAAAGGTATTTGCTCCATTTATGATATCTTTATTAAATTCTGGACTGATCTTTGGTTTTGGTGGCGAGAAAACACTCTAGCCAACAGCTTTCCTCGTCTTTTCAATCTCTCCCAAAACAGAGAAGCTACTTTAGCCTCTTGTATTTCAGACTCAATCTCTGCTTCAGAGTGGAACCTAAACCTAAGAAGACACTTGAGAGATGTGCAAATTGAGGGTCTTGCTGAATTCCTACATGCCTTAAGAGAGGTCTATGTTTCCCCTCCAAACCAAGACCAACAAATATGGAAGTTCCATCCAATCGGTAAGTTCACATCTAATTCCTTTTTCAGAGCCTTGATATCGGGTGACACAAACTATGGGTTCCTTTGTAGAAGAGTTTGGATTGCTCATATACCCTCTAGAATCTCTTTTTTTGTGAGGGAGGCTTGCTTGAGAAAAATAAACACCTGTGATTTATGATTTATTACAGAAAAAGCACAAAGGACGAAAGTTGTACATTTCTCCCCATGACTGTATCATTTGTCTCAGTAATGGTGAGTCCAAGTGGGGTATAGCTAGGTTTTCCCCGAACACAGAAGATTTCTTTAGACAATGGCAAGGAAGTGAACTAGGTAAACTGGGGAGAATATACTAACATACATTAGCTCAAGCAGTAATGTGGGGTGTTTGGGAAGGAAGAAACAGTCGCATTTTCGATAATAGAGCAAGCTAGATCACTTGGAGACTTAATCTCTCATATAATATATTTGTACAATCAGTGAGTGTAGAATTGGGAAAGCTTTAAAGGAATATCCATAATGATCATGCTTCAGCAGAATGTAGTGAAAGTGTTATTCTCCTCTCCCAGTCCTTCAAGAGGGAAGACCTAGGCTTCACTGATCTAACAATCAAAGGAGACTCCAACAACATGATAAAGTGGTTAGGGGAGAGGGAAGGAGGTCCATGGAGACTGGCCCACTATTTAAATGAGGCTAAAGATCTATTAAATTCCTCATCTGTAAACCTTTGTTTGATTCCTAGGGAATTAAACTCTGTAGCTGATAGTTTGGATTCTTTGTACAGTGATAGAAATATGCCTTTATAACCTGTGTAACATGATTGTACATCATCTCATGTAATCTCTGTTTTCTCAATCAAGTTAACCACGTTTCTCAAAAAAGTATATCCATATTTGAACCTATTGTAGATGCCTAGATGGAACCACTTTTCTCAAAAAAAGTGTATCCATATTTGACCTATTGTAGATGGGCCATATATGATGTAGTGTTGTATCCTCAGGTGAGAGAAACACATTGTCTCTTCCTTCAGCCAAAAAAACATAGGTTGGGGGAGGCTTTTAACCTACGGGGATTATTTTATTTTACTTTCGGTTATGGGTTAGAGTTGAGATATACGATATAACATCAACCATGACCCATCAAACCTTCAAAAACATCAAATATAAAAACAAAATTAGAAAAATTGTTAAGATTAATGTGTAAGTAGGTTTATGAAATAAAGATATTAGAAAGGAATGAAAAGTATCAATAAACTTTTATATGAGTGGCAGCTTAAGTTTATAAATAACATTTGATGAAGGAAGATTTGGCCCGACCTCGTAATTACGCAACATGTGGTAAAGGCAACAGCTCGACACAACAATGCGCCTAAGGCGCGAGCATCATATGGAGGAACTAGGAGCCCGAACTCCCTACTAAGAGCCCGAACTCCCTACAAGGAGCCCGAACTCCCTACTAAGAGCCCGAACTCCCTACAAGGAGCCCGAACTCTCCCTTAGGCCCCAAGCCAAGCACAAAGGGCAGTAACCCGAACTGGCCTGTCCCATGGCAGTTCGGGGCACACCTCTATCCGAACTCAAGACTTCACCTCGTTCACCACTCCAACACCTCGCCCCTAAGACGCCGAACTGAACAACCGTACCATGCCCGACACTGAGGAAGTTCGTATCCAGGGGCGGCGCACCTGACTGACTTGGGATCTAACGCTTGACAGCCGCACTTCAAACGGCCGCTTGCCACCGCCACCTACCACCGCCATCTCCAGTTACAGAGATGGCTCCAACAATGATCAATGGTGGTTCTGTCCCAACAGAAGGGGTGACACCCGAACTGGCAAAAGCACAGAAGTAATCATACCTGACCTGACAGAAGCCTTGGAGTGAGTGCACAAAGTGGTTATAAAAGGCCCCCTACCCCCAACAACGAGGTATGTGAACTTCGCGCCATCTGGTTTTTTCTTGCCTTTGAAGAATACTAACTTGAGCTTCGGAGCAATCTCACCGGGTTTCCCCTGGAGTTCCCTCATCTTCTCTGTTTCAGGCTCCCTGTTGCTTCAGTCAGAGGCAAGGCCGTTGGCAGCTAGGACCGGCCAAATTGCGCACCATTAATTGGCGCCGTCTACGGGAACGCTGCTAAAAGCCTCCCTTTAAAACTCTCATAACCTCCTCTTCTTCCAAAAAACTCCAACACCCATGGCTTCTTCCAGCAATGTCGGACGTGGCACAGAAACGAACACCACTAGGGAACAACTCCAAGTCCCCGTGGCGTGCATTGGATAGTTCATTGTCTCCCTTCCGATGGATGGGATCCCCAGCTTGAATGCGCCACAAGCAGTGGCGCCCCTAAACCTTCCTGCCCTGAACATCTATCTTCGACACCCTATCGAAACAACTTTTGCTGAACCAACTGCTGTCCCACTGGCGACCCGCCAAAACCAATTGAACGACCTGATGCAATGCAAACGGGCAATGCAAGCCCAATGCAACAATTCCAGCAACATCAACTCCAGCAGCACCAAGTACTACACCACCTCTCTCAACACCATTATCAGCAACAGTTCCCTCAGCTACCCGTGAACCAGTCACTGCTTCCACCTCGGCACCCCATTTCGAAGCCGGTTAAGGCCTCTCCTCAGGGTGGACACCCTCACTGAGGAGAACCCTCCCAACTCCAGAACCCCCCTAATAGCTAGGCCTCATCCCCAAGCCGAAAGGAAAGGAAAATCACCCCCGCCTCGCAGCTCGCAGGCGGGTCAGGAACCTCGCCCGCAAAGTCAGCACCTCGGCGCTCCAAGCCTGAGTTTCCGCTCACAGAGAACCAGTTCAGCGCCCTAGCAGCAGACTACCAACATTCCGGGCCAATCGAGCTCAGCAACACAGAGGCCAGCAGCGCCAATACCAAGCCCACTCAATAACGAAGGCGTTGATGAAGTCGACGAAGTCGCCAAACTGCCACCCGTGTCTTGCTCAAGCTCAGAGGTAAGGAAGAGACGAGCTCGAATGAGGTAAAAGCTACCCCAATTCTCTCAGTTCTTTCCCCCCTCACATCAGAACTCCTGACAGTCCTCATGCCAAGAGACTTCAAGCTCCCACCCTTGGACAAGTATGATGGGTCCTTTGACCCCAATGACCACGTCGATGCTTTCTAGTCCCAAATGCACCTCGCTAGGGCCAGTGAATCATGCATGTGCGTGGCCTTCACCACCACTTTCAAGGGAGTGGCCCGCACCTGGTACAGGAACCAAGCCCCAGAGTCAATAAGAAACTGGACCCAGTTCGTGCAGGTCTTCACCGCACACTTCATTACCAGCAAGTGGTGCCCCAAAACCGAGGAAAGCATCTTCAGAGTAGTCCAGAGAGAAGGAGAATCCATCCGGGGCTACATCAAGCGGTTTAATGAAGCGTGCTTGCATATACCGCAATTAGACCCCGCGGAACAGCTCGCGGCGGCCAAGAGAGGAGTAATGCACAAGGAGTTCAAATGGCACATGGTAGCCAGCCAGCCGCAACCGTGGCCGAATTCCTCAAGCTCGCAGACGAGTTCATGAGAACAGAGGAAGAAATCAACAAAAGGACCGAAGGCGGGGTTGAGAAAATGAAAAGAGAAGGTGAGCCCTCCAACCCAAGTGATAGAAGAAACTTGGCCCAGGAGGCGAAGCCAAGCCAGTCGTCCCAAGCTCCTTTAGCAGTTCGGACAGATTACACGCCATCAAACGCGAGGCGGACCGAGATCTTGATGACGATCAAAGACACCCCATACGTAAAGTGGCCACCTTGCCCAAAGGGGAATCCAAACGAGAAAAATAAAAATCCGTACTGTAGTTTTCATAGAGATCACGGTCATAGTACCGATAGTGTAATAATCTCCAGGACGAGATAGAGGGACTCATCTATCGCGGATACTTGAGAAATTTTGTACAATATAATGATAATAATAATAAGGCAAGTCAGCAAGGGGAGCAAGGAAAGGATGCCCCCGAATCCAACAGCAAACCGCCGAAGCTTTACGGCGACAGCCGCTAGAAGAGAGGCCAGTTCGGGGAACCATCCATGTGATAGTGGGAGGTTCGGTGGTAGCATGGTGCACTTCAGCAACAACACGGACGTCAGTTCGCGAGGCAGCCCAAGAAGAACAAAACCCTCCAAAGAGGCCAAAGACAAAAGAACCGATCTTTTTCACTAAAGACGATGCGCGAGGTGTCCACTACCCCCATGATGACGCACTCGTCATAAAACTAAGGATCAGCGACTTCAAAGTTTGGCACGTACTTGTGGACTCATGTAGTTCGGCAGGCATCCTCTTCAAATCGGCATTTGACCAGCTACAGTTGCAGAGAAGCGAGCGAAAGCCCGCAAACACTCCTCTGGTGGGCTTCAGCGGAGAGGAAGTTAGGCCCCTCGAGAAGATAACGGTACCTGTGGAAGTCGACACATGGCCTTGCATGGTCAGAATCAACCACGATTTCCTGGTGGTCGCGGCCCCTCCCCATACAATGCCATAATAGAGCGGCTAATTACACATATTCTGCGGACAGTGGTCTCCACCTACTATCTGACAATGAAGTTCCCCATAGACTTTGGTGTGGGGGTAACGCGGGGCGACCGGCTTGAGTCCCGCAAGTGTTATGTTGTCGCCCTGAAGGGAAAAACCAAGGCAGCCGACGACTTTGAACTGGAGCGGCCTATGGAGCAGGGAGAGGAACGAGCATCGCCCATAGAGGAAACAGTCGCAATCCCGATCGGACTGAAAATGCTAGGGCGACCTTCCAAAGACTTGTATATAAGCTTTTTTTACCCTTAATTGGCACGAAAATAGAATGTTATGTAGACGACAAGGTCGTCAAGACGCAATTCTCACAGGAATTAATACAAGACTTGGATTCTGTATTCCAAATTCTACGTCAATTTAGCATGAAACTGAACCCCAACAAATGTGTCTCCGGTGTCACATCAGGTAAGTTCCTAGGGTACATTGTCAACCGACGCGGTATTGAGGCCAACCCGGACAAGAAAAAATCCGTCCTAGATATGAGACCACCCCGAAAAGTAAACGAGGTTCAGAGGCTAAATGGTCGCATAGCCGCTCTCAGCCGCTTCATGTCCAAATCGGCAGACCGCTGTCTCCCATTCTTTAAGGCGATCAAAGGAAAAGGGTTCGAATGGACCCGAGACTGCCAGCTCGCGTTCGACGAGCTACCCGCAGATAGAAAAGAAGTAGATCGGGTCCAGCGGCCCGCCTATTATGTTAGTAAAATTCTACAGGGAGCAGAGACGAAATACCCGCAGATAGAAAAACTAGCATACGCACTGGTAATTGAAGCACGAAAACTCTGTCCATACTTCCAGGCTCACACCGTCATCGTCTTGACTGACAAACCCCTAAGACAAGTCTTACTCAAGCCCGAGGTTTCCGGTCGGCTGACGAAGTGGGCCATCGAGCTCAGCGAGTACGACCTCTAGTATAAGCCGTGAACTGCCATTAAGGCCCAAGCCTTAGCAGATTTTATCACCGAGTGCACGTTCAGCCTCGAAGACCCTGGGCCGGTTAAACCCGAGATCCCCAGTTTGGGTGAACCCGAAGCTCCCAAGCCAATAGAGTCTGAACCCCGTGAAATAGCAGCCAGTGTGGCATCTCTCCTAGTTAGCCAATTGCAAACTGGGATGAGGAGCCCTAGATCCTTCACGTAGACGGCTCCTCGAACCAACAAGGCAGCGGGGCTAGAAAAGTCCGATGCGGCCCGGGTGGCACGAAATTGGAATACGCATTACGCTTTGAGTTTGCGGCATCCAACAATGAGGTAGAATACGATGCACTAATAGCCGGGCTGAACCTAGCGCAAAAGGTAAGAGCAAAGCACATAGTTGTTTGCAGTGATTCACAGCTCGTGGTCAACTAGGTTATGGGCGAATACGAAGCATGCGAGCTCTCCATGATCGCATAGTTGGCAAAAGTAAAGGAGGCTCTACTCAACTTCCAATCACACTTCATCAAGCAAATCATGAGGTCAGAGAACACTGAGGTCGACGCCTTGTCCCGGTTAGCCAGCACGAATCAAAACACCATGAGAACCGTGTACATAGAGGACTTACCTTGGCCTAGCATTCTCGGTGGGGCAAAGGAGGTCGCTCTCGTCCTTGAAGCAGAGCTGAGCTGGATCAACCCAATCGCGAGCTTCTTGCTAGACGGAACCCTCCCTGTGGACCGCAATGCAGCCAAGAGGGTGCAGTGCCAGGCAGCCAAATACGTCATAATAGACGAACGGTTGTACCGATGGTCCTACACGCTACCCTACCTGCGATGCTTGCGATCTGTCGAAACCGAGCTCGTACTCCGTGACACTCATGAAGGACTGTGCGGCATACACCTGGGGGCAGAGTCCTCGCCCAAAAGGCACTTCGACAAGGATACTACTGGTCAACGATGAAGGCAGGAGTCGTCGAGCTCATCAAAAAATGCGACAAGTGTCAGAAGCACGCCAATATCCACCATCAGCTTGCTTCCAACCTAAAATAGCTCACTAGATGGCCCTTTGTGCAATGGGGCATCGACCTCTTAGGGCCATTCCCGCCAGCAACAGGTGAAAGAAAGTTCCTAGTGGTGGCAGTAGATTACTTCACAAAATGGATAGAAGTGGAACCTCTGGCAACAGTTACAACCTGAAACATACAGAACTTCTTTTGGAAGAGCATAGTATGTCGCTTCGAGCTACGTCGGGTACTGATCTCCGACAAGGGCAAGCAGTTAGAGGATATCAAGTTCCAAGAATGGTGCCAAAATATGGGAATTCGTCAGAACTTCACATCGGTCGCACACCCGCAGGAAAATGGTTAGACATAAGTAATGAACAGAGCCATTCTCTATGAACTGAAAGCACGACTAGACCGAGTTAAAGGGTTGTAGACAGACAAGCTACCAAGTGTTCTTTGAGCTCACCAAACTACACAAAAAACCGCCACGAGAGAGACCCCCTTTAACCTCACCTACGGCACCGAAGCGGTAATCCCAGCGGAAATCGAAATACCTACACTGCGACTAGAAGCATTTGACGATCAGACAAACGGAGATGAGTTATGTACCAACCTCGACCTACTAGATGAGGTAAGAGACCTCACGCACATTCGGACAACGGCCTACCAGCATAAAGTAGCTCGGTACTACAATGCCATAGTAAAGAAGCGGAGCTTCCGAGTCGGCGACCTGGTTCTCCGTAAGATTATGGTGCCCGAACTTGGCGTGGGCAAACTTGGACCAAATTGGGAAAGGCCCTACAGAGTAAAGAAAGCGCTCGAGGGGGCATACGAGCTCGAAACCTTAGAAGGCAAACAAGTACCCCGAGTGTGGAACATCGTCAACTTAAGGCGATACTACCTATAGACTGCCAAGCGAAGTGGATGAAATCGCTACCAAAGCCTAAGGGCCAGGATGCCAAGCTAACGAAAGAACCTTGGCATAGGAAAGAAAAGAAAAGGCAGCCAAAGACTCAGGCAAAGCGGAGAAAGATTAAACATCAAAGCAGGTCGCGCGAGTGCAGTAACCCGGGCAACAAACAGATCAGGCATATGGTCAGTTCGGGAGAAAGAACAACCAACACTTAACCAAAAGAAAAGTCCATTCCTTTACAAGATAAGGAAGCGTACATTTGATAAAAAAATTGCATTTTCACAAGCCCGGAGCTACTTCTTTATTATCAGAAGGCACTTCAATGACACCTGAAGGTCCTGCCTCGCCCTCGAAATCTAGCTCACCATCAATAGCGTTGGCCATCTCCTGAGTTATGCGTGAAGTGGATATGGCACTGATATTGAGCTCGAGGTACGTGTTCCGGATCATCCACCGGCTCAGTTTAAAACCCCTTCTGTACGAATCCACCATCAGGTCATCAAAGCGCGGCGAGGCGATGTACTCGTCGATGGCCTTCTTCTTGGCATCTTCGATGCCTTGGGAAAAGATCTGCGTCCTCTCCCTAATGTCCTCTTGAAGGTACCCAACCTGATGCTGTAGATCCAACCTTAGGTCCGCCATGTGCTTCACAACAACCCCCATGGCCTCGACATCTCTCTAAGAACTCGCCTACCTGGCCATAGCAGCGTGAGCAGCCTCCTCAGCAGCTCGAGAAGTCGCCTCGGCAGCACGGAAAGCCTCTTCGGCAGCTCGCGCATGCCTCGAGCTCCTCTCCACCTAGGCCGCCAAGGCATGGATAGAAGAGTTCACCTACCAAAAGGAAAGAACAAGTGATTAAGAGAACGATAGCAAGAGGGGTAAAAGTAAAGAAGCCCGACAAGAAATCTGACTCACCACCATAGCATGAGTAGCAGCACGACAAGCGACCTGGTTCAAAGGAAGATCAATCCACACCGCGATCTCCTCAGGGAAGGTGGCCTCCCTACACTTCTGAAGAGCGTAGTTCGACAATAGCACGCTTCTGAATTCCCCGTGGGCTCCCGAGCCTGAGGGCCCAGCTCGCGTATAAGCGGACCCAGAGTAAGCGGGAGCACTAGAGTAGGCGGGAGCTCCCGTGTGAGTAGTTTCGGCATAAGGGGCCCCTGCCGCTTCTTGCATTGGAGGAGCCACCTCGGGCTCCCTGGGCGGATCCTCTGACGTGTAGTCTGGTACATGAGGCTCCTTATCCTGGGGCAACTCGGCACGAGTTCGCTTGGTGACTCGCTTCCTCCTCTTCATGCCTTGGAACAGGTGCCCACCGCGAGTCCTTTTTGAGTCCATCACACCTGCAAAAAAGAGTTTGGCATCAGAAAAAATGAAAGAACAAAGCAAAACAAGAAACCTTTGAGCAATGAACCTACCCGAACTCAGGCCAGCCGCAATGAGCTTGGCCTCCATCAGGTACTGATGGCATTTTAGCCCTAGCCGTGCCCATTGTCGAAGACCCTTCACCGTCTCTTTATCATGCATAACACCGGAGTCAAGGGTGGCCATCCCCCACCCGATCTGAAAAGGCCACCCTAGTACACATCGCACCCCGAAGTAGTCCCGCTTCCACGCTGGGACCTTGTTGGGAAGTTCGTGCAAGAGCTTAAAACCCGGGCGAGGGGACAGGTAATATGTCTGCCTACGCCCGGGAAGGGGACCCGCTTGTTTCTTAAGCATTAAGATAGAAGAAAATACCTCCAAGTCTAAAGGAAAGCCCTGTTCGCAAAATAGGGAGATTGTCCCCACCAAGTTACGAATGGAGTTCGGGTGAAACTGACCGACAGTAACGTCGAAGTGATTCATAACCTCAACAAAAAGGGGGTGGAAAGGCAATCGCAGCCCCGTAGTGAGCTGCTCCTGGAATATCACGATCTCCTCAGGATCGTGTTCCCAAGGAAAGCTACCCGAATGAATGAAATAGGTGTACCCCCTAGGCAAGTTGTAAAAGGTAATAAGGTATTGGAGCCCCTCTGGCGTCATGGTCGAAGGACCAAACCTGTCTAACATCCAACCTCGATGAGAGGTAGACGCCAAACTGCCCAAAGCGGCTCGGCCTACGGGCTCAAACTCTTCCTCAAGTTCTACCTCAGGTTCGCTAAGGCCATCGGGGGATGCAACTCGGTTCGTAGAACCTGCATCAGACCAACTTGAAGAACCATCTGAGCTATCCAAGCTAGACATCAAGGAGAAAAGGTTGATTCCAGGAAAGTACTCACCCGAAAAAATGTTTGAACAGACTTCGGAAACTGAAACAAGCAAAAAACCTTGAAGGCGAACTAAAAGCCTGGACACAAGCTGAAACTTGGACGCAAGCTCAAGAAGCAAAACGCAGAAGTGACAAAGCAACTGGGGTCCCCACTATTTATACCCACAGTAACCGAGAACCAACAGTGCAGATCAGAGACAATCCGACGGCCCGCATTCGTGCTGACCGCACGTCCCGTGAGGCCGAGACGTGATTGGCGCACGTCGCTTTGAAATTGACAAAACACCGGTGCACGTCTTTCTGAAACTGACAAGACGACGGCGCATGTCTTTCTGAAACTGACAGAGCGCCAGCGCACGTCTCCTCGCCTTTCAAACGGTAGCGGCGCATTTTTTCAAATTTGAAAAGACCCACCGTCACGTCTCCCAGCGATGTGCTTTTTTGAAATTTGAAATAAGCGCGCGCCGCCACGTCTGTCAGCATTGGTAAGCAGGTAGGCACGTCTCCCGCCTTTTGGGCGCTCGAGAAACCCAAAGAACTCCAAAAACGCACCTAGCGCTATCAAAATTCGAAGTACGGGACAAATCCACCTACCACCTCGCGAACTCCACGCGCTTGGGCAAGACCCTTAGCATGAGGAGTGAAGGGCAATTGATGAAGGAAGATTTGGCCCGACCTCGTAATTACGCAACACATGGCAAAGGCAACAATTTGGCGCAACAGTGCACCCAAGGCGCGAGCACCATAGGGAGGAACTAGGAGCCTGAACTCCCTACTAAGAGCCCAAACTCTCCCTTGGGCCCCGAGCCAAGCACAAAGGGCAGTAACCCGAACTGGTCTGCCCCATGGCAATTTGGGATACACCTCTGTCGAACTCAAGACTTCACCTCGCTCACCACTCCAGCACCTCGCCCCTAGGACGCCAAACTGAACAATCGTACCATGCCTGACACCGAGGAAGTTCGTATCCAGGGGTGGCGCACCTAACTGACTTGGGATTTGACGCTTGACAGCCACATTTCAAACGGCCGCATGCCACCGCCACTTGCCACGGCCATCTCCAGTTATAGAGACGACTCCGACAAGGAGTAGTGGCGGTTCTGCCCCAGCAGAAGGGGTGACGCCCGAACTGGCAGAAGCACAGAAGTAATCATACCTGACCTGACAGAAGCCTTAGAGTGAGTGTGCGAAATTATTATAAAAGGCCCCCTACCCCCCAACAACAAGGTATGTGAATTTCGCGTCATCTGGTTTTTTTCTTGGCTTTGAGAGAATATTAACTTGAACTTTGGAACAATCTCACCGGCTTTCCCCCAAAGTTCCCTCATCTTCTCTGTTTCAGGCTCCCCGTTGCTCTAATCAAAAACAAGATCGTTGACAGTTAGGACCTACCGTATTGCGCACCATCAGCATCCATCTATTTTGTATAAATCTTCTGTATACAACACACTACACCACATATAATTCCTTGTAGTAGCATATGAGCACTTGTAATTTATGGTAAATGGGCATGCTGCCTTCATTTCATTCACATCGTGCGCATTGAACATGGTTTTCTCCTCCTCTTGCCTTTCATCCGCTTCCAGAATCAGCGGGACGCTGGAAACAGTGGAAGATGCCATTTTGAAGATAGAGTAAAGCTCAGATTATAATATTTATATTGGTATCAAATAAAACCATATCCAACCCATTGGATACCCGATCCATTTAAAGCCTCGGATATTCGATCCTTCGCTAGTGCGTGTGCGTTTGTTTTTCATTTTTTAAGCAGCACTGGTAGCTCTTATCCAAGCGTAAAAGATGAGTTAGGAGAGAAAAGGTCGGATATCAATATTGAATATTCTGGCAAACGAGGAGGTGATCTCTAATTTCATGGTTCTTCACTTGCTCTGCCACAGCCCACACACTTTCATCCGCACATGAAACCAAAACTTGCTCATCCCCATCCCATCCTTACCAAATTGTAGCAGAACAGAAGGATGAAAGCCAAAAGTGGACAGAGTCGGTCAACGCATTGAGATTTGAGATATTAATAGTAATTTACATCCAAAAGTGACCCACCCACCTACCAAACCTAACCCAACCATTATCTCGAACCCTTGGCTTGACCCTTCTTGAAAAACACGGACGGACTTCCTCTGTCGTCTCTCTACCTCTGTCTTCCTTCTGGCTATGTTTACTCCGACTCGCTATCCATATTCCCCATTGCCTTCAGGCCCCTTGGTCTCTGGTATAAGCATTGAAGATACTTGTGATCAGTGAGACTTCCATCAATTAGGTTTTGCTAATTTCTAGTAATACAGTACAAAATAGTTTACCTTCTTAGATATCTTTTTCTCTCTAACCTCGTACCGCTCCAGGGTAAGATCGCACAACCATGATCCAGGGCACACAAGCTGCACACAAGTTAATTATATTACGAATAAACAAAGCTACAAAAAACAAAACCATTCACGAAAAATCACACCTGACCCATCTATAACAACTAAGAGCTTTCAACCGTCGGATTGGAATTTGGAAAACCACGTGTTTTATAATATTGTGTTAGGTGCTAGGTTCCGGTCTGATGGTTGACATCTCAACACCAAATTGCTCTCCTGCTCCTTTCTTTAATCGTTTTCCTTTCTACAAAAATACAATGAAGTAACTTATCTGCAGCTTCCAGTTTATTTATTTATGAATCATGATGATGATGAGTCGATGACAGTTCAGATTATTTATATAACACGATCGAAATCCGGAGGCGCAGATAGTGGGACTCTATTCACGCCCTTTTTTTTCTTGCTTTTCGGATGCACTTTTGGACTTTAGGGTTTCGATCAGTTCATCGTCGCTTTACGTTTTTATTGTTTGGTTTACAGGTCGGGATCTCCCTACACCTTCCTTTAATTTTCTGTTGCACTCATCCTAAATTTCAATTCAGTCCATGACTATTATCAAAAGAAACAGTCCATGACAGGTTTTGATTGCTTCCTTCAGCAGTCTAGACCGTACAATTTACAATGCTGCAACAGCCAATGTCACGAGCCTTTGCGAGCATGGAACATTAGCCCGTGCAGTCAAAGAATTTAACTTGGACGGCTTAAAACAAGTGATCATTATTTGACGATCCACAAAACAGAAGTGATCATCTAATGCAACCAACGTCTCCCCTTAATTTGTCTTTTCTGTGGGATGCCCAAACAACCACCCCCGAAAGAAAACGATGCCAGCTGCAGCAGTTTCGCCGAGGCATCCGCATTCAGAATTCAGATACAATAATAAAAAGGGATAAATTACTTCTACGTCCCCTGTAGTTTCGGTCAAACTTTAAGACCCTCCTCACGTTTACTTTTCAGTTGTATGTCGTATCCCGCTAGCCTTCACCGAGATCAGCTTCAATCAGTGCAAGTCCTATTGAAACACCGTTCGAACAGCCTTTACAGGCTTGCATCGGAAACTTCTCCGTATTTATATATATGTTTTATTTGATGAAAATATATTCCCAATGCAAGACTCTAACAGTTGTTCGAACCGATACCGCACTGACTGAATCCGGTTTCGGCCTTGACCGCGAGCATAATACGATATAATATTTTACAAAATTTTATAGATAATGAAATGTCAGTTTTATTTTTGAAATTGATAAAAGTAACGGCATTTGTGATTTTTAAACACAGTTTTACTTTTCACCTTAAGACTGAAAACTTTAGTTAGCTTCCTTCAAATAAAAAAAGCTGACGGCAGGTTAGTGAAGGGGTTGAAAAAGTAAAACCGAGGAGGTATAAGCAATTAAACACAAAATAAAATCAGATCGGAAAAAAGAAAAGAAGAAATGAGCTTTTTCGCATTTCCCAGCAGGAAAAAACGAACAACAAAATCATGTATTTTCCATTTTTCCAGTTTTATTCATTTTGTCTAATATTCGGCTAAGGAATATATGCAGATCTTGAAAATAAATAACAAAAAAAAAAAAACTGAGAAGGTGAGGGGGGCTTACGTTGAGGGTTCTCTGGATGAACTTGGCTCGTTTCTTGGGCCTCTGTGGGAGCTTGGACCCCTTAAAGGTTAAGAAATCTTCCTCCTTCTCTTTGTTGGTGAGGGAAATCACGAACTTGGGAGGCCAAACGGGGATCGCATCGCTACCTGACGACGAATTCCCTTTCTTATTATCATGCGCCGTCTCTGAGGATGCCGACGCTCCGGCTATAGCATAATTATGATCGTCGCCGTTCCTGTGGTTGCTGTTGCTATGGTTATGGTTGTTCGCTTTCTTATCCTGCGCTCTCTCATCTCCTCTGTCAAGAGAAGAGAAGGAGCTCCTTACGCCGTTGCTTTGCCCTTTCATGCCACAAGACGGTTCCGAATTCCTGAAGCAAACACAAAATAATACGCATATCACGTACGAACCAGAAACATTAGAAAAAAGTGGGGGTGGGTTCGACTACATTGATTATTATTATATTATTCTGGAATCTGGAATCATAAATTCCTAATCTTTTCTATGAACAAAATTACAGAAATACCCTTGAAGGAGAGTGACTAATTCGATGATCGATGGCCGCTGCCTAAAAACACTTGTAAGAATGTCGATGAGGTGTTCATTTTCGCGTGGAAGAAAGAAGATAAGGAGATGGAACTCTTCTATCTCTCTCTCGCTCGGCCCTTCTTTCCTATGGTTGATTTTCTTATGCCGTACACCAAAGAATAAAGAAGATTTTGGGTCGGATATTTGGAAGAGAGACTTCGAAAAAAATAAAATAAAAAATAGAAAGCAAGGCAATGCAACAACACATTCGCGATGTGACAATGCCAGGGGATTGCTGCCCGCCGCTTAGTGACAGACTGCAGCAGCCGTTGGATAGACGTAAGCTCTTTTAACTCTGAGCTGCGCCCAAAGTACGTGTCCAAATCAAAACCCACTTGAGCCTCCAGAATGTAAGTTGGATGCAGCTAAAATGAGATTGACCGCGGTTCACGTAAAGAAAGGGAAATAACGGAAAAACAAAACAGAAGCCTTAGGTCCAATGTCCAAAAAAAAGCATTTGCTGCAAATTCAAAGGGAGATCCGGAGTTCCGGACTCTCAGAAGTCAGAAACGGTGTTAGATCATTTATTTCGTTTTACTGTGTTTAGATGAATGGAATTGAAAGGGCCAAACTATCGCATGACACGTGAGACACTACTTGCTTGTAGAGTTATATGTAATTCATAAATCATAACACTCAAAACCTGGGATAAAGTCATAAAAACCGTGAATGACGGACGGCCCTCTAGATGTATTGATGTGGCCCCATGTGGAAATGGGATGCAGAAGTGATAATAAGGCGGGTCGCGGAACGCATCAAAGGCCGTGATTTTACGGTTTTAGCCCATAACATCCTCAAAAATGAGTTGCTGGACGATTTAGTGTAGGGATGGTAAGGATCTGACTTCTCGATCCATGGGACAGGAATGGAAACGGAGATTAATAATATACTTATAAATATATATTATTATATTATATATATATAAATATATCAAAATATATTAAAAACATTATTTATAATAAATATATTTATTTTTTAAAAATATATTATTATTTAAAAAATTTAAAGATTCGATTTCTTATGAGAAACCATGCCTATCGAGAATCAGGGATGAAAGAATAATTTTATCCCAGACAAGAACCAGGGGATAAGGTTAATTTCAGGATCCGGGCGGGGACGGGAAATACCCCGCCCGTTGCCATTCCTATTTTAGTGGCTCCCACAAACCACGCCACCACGGTTTCATGGCGCAGACAACCCACGACGCGCAAACAGAAGTAAACAACATAGTACAGACACCAATGGTAGTACCTCGGGGGGAATAGAGGATTGACGTCAGAATTTCAACAATATCGGATGACCTGATCCTGATCCATACCGTTTTTGAACGGAGGAGAAAGAAGGAAATCACTTAAGGATACCGTTTACAAAATAGAACAGGTCACACTGAGTCACTGACACAGTCACAGACAGAGTAAAGAGGGAAGGTAGTCAGGTGCGCCACCGCTAGCCGCAAGGATTGCTAATAAAGATTTGCTTTTCACTTTCCAGTTTTGATGGGTAAATAAATTGACTAACCTAGGGTTGTTCTTAATCACCGACATCTCACAATAGTACAATTAACATTTCTTAACAAAATTAGGTGAAGACAATAGACTCTGTTTTTACTTTTTTACCTCAAACCCCCACCCCTACGGGCCCTACTCCTACCTCAGTAATCCGGTGCCCCACCTCTACATCTTTACAATATAAAAGCAAAACCCAGGATCAGACCGGATGAACCAGACCACGCCCTACAAGACGACAACATGACATAGGAAGAAGGGGATCATGAGACCAAGAGCAACCCGCCCTTCGAGAAAAATCAGCTACTTCCATTGGCGTAGCATTGACCATTGAGCTTAAACCGTCAATCACCTTTATATATTGCTGCGGCCCCACCTTGAATGGGGTGAAATGACGTTAAGGTGGGCCCAAATCAAACATCGAAGGCTGTAATCTCACGATTTTAGCCCAAGAGCCGCCTTGGAGACTGGCGTAGCTGATTTCTTATACATCAGATCATGCAAACGGAATAATAAATAAATAGGGTACACGTATCTAAAGCCAGTTGCATCAGATCATGTAAGCAAGTTTCTTTCTCCAAAAGACCAAAACCAAAACGGAACGAACAGAAATGATCCATAAAAAAAACACAGGCGGAGGTGAGGGGTACCTGAGGATGCGATAGCTTGGAGGCGGTGGGGGCGACGAGGGCGGAAGTCGACGACTGTTGGTGGAGATGGTGGTTGCGCGGTTTGAACTATCCTTCTCAATTCTAACGACGCGCCGGTCTACTCGAACCGTGGTCCTATTATCAGTGGACTCGCCTTTTTTAGCCTGAATCTTCATACACCGTAGTCGCTTCCGGCTTCCCCACTGCAACACGAAGTCCGTCGTCGTCGTCGTCACTGGATTCGTTCTACACACTCCTTCTCCGTTGTTCTTCATTGCCTCCCTTTCCATCTCTTCTTTTTCTTTCTACATAGACATATAATGAAATAAATTAATTGGAAACAATTAACTTCGCTGGCGTTTCTCTCCCACGCATTTCTTTTGTTTTGCTTCTTTTCTAAGCCTCGCAGAGTCGCAACCAGTCTCCTTACTTTGCAGGCCAAGAAACCCCAAAACAAAATTGAATAAATCTCCAACTCGAATAGAGGCAGAAAAATAAGAGATACAAATAGGATCAAATCAAAAGTTTTTCTCCAATATCTTCAATTTTAGTTGAAAATTTAATAAAACCAATGGCTTTCCAAAACGGGACTCCCTCAAATGCAAGCAAGGGTGAGCATGATAAAAGAACCAAGGAGGATTTGAGACATTTGATAAAACAAATCCAGATGAAAATCTCCAAAGCTTGCACTACAAAAAGAACAAATAATGAACAAATTAAAGAAAACAACAGATTGAACTATTGATGCAAAGCCAAAAATCTAAGAGCACGAACTAGATTTCAGTCTTTGTATCTCTGCTCCAATCAAGGGAGAAAATAAAAAGAAAAAAGAAACAAAAAGAGCAATTTCCGGTGATATGGTGATGACAGACCCAGAGAAAGAGAAAGGGGAAATCGTTGAAACCTTGAAATAATCACATTACCTGAACGGCTGAAAGTATGAACTTTGTGTATAGAATCTTTGCTTCGGAATTGAGTTCTACCCACGGAAATCCGAATCCTTTCAACCACTATACGACAGTGAAGTAGGGGAAGAGAAGGGAACAAATGAAATAAAGGTCAGAGGAGTTTCATTTCACGTGACCGCAATATTCCCTCTACCGATCTTCAGCGCTGCAAAAAATCATAACTTCACCTCGAATCAATAGGCTTTTCACTTCAATTTCTTCCATCGTTCTAGAAGAGAAGTCTCGGATTCATTATTAAAAAAATCGCAATTGAATACAATCTCTTCTCAGTTCTTAGTCTCCCAACTCTGTCAAACCGAGATCAGGACCAGACATCTAAAAAATTGCAATATTTGAGAGCCTGCAAGGTGGGCTCTATACCTCACAATCTCAGATTCGGAATCATCGGAACCAGAAATTTTGCGAGGTACTATACTCTGTTTTCTGAGACAGACCTCAAATTTCTCTTGGCAACCTCTCCTATCTCCTCGAAATGTAACTGTAAAACCAAAAGTAAAAGAAAAATGAAAACGAGAGTTCTTTACACAGCGTCATTTAAAGAAGTCAAATACGAAAATGAACTCTGTTCTGCAAAACAAACCTATGAATTCGGATTCTTCCCCTATTCTCTGAAAAATCATCAAAGAACAGCAAAATCTCCACAATTAACGATGTTTCAATCTTATTCCTCTTTCTCTCTTAGTTATCTAGGCACAAAACTCCAGGAAAACATAAATTAATGACAAAAACTTGGAAGAAGAACTCCTGATCGTTTAAGAACAAAAGAATTTCGCCATTTTAGAATCCAATTCCTCTTACTTTCTTCTATTTTTGCTTCCCTCTCCACAATCTTTTGTTTTAGTCTCTCAGACTTGAAGAATCGAGAAAATAAAATGTTGAGAGCATGAGAAAGAGAGACAGAGTGCGGCAAAAAACTGGAGAGAGCTTCTGATGGAACGAAATGCCCTCTCTCCCTTCCAAACCAGATTTTATACCCTCCGTCCCCCGTTGCTCCCTCCCTTTTTCTCCGTTATTGTTCAACTGTCTCACCACTTGTAAAATCGAACAACATCGGCCGTCCGTTGCCCATCTAACCGTTCTAAATAGTTTCTCCATATCTCCTCTCGTTACGGAAAACTTTACAGCGTTTAGGGGTTAGACGCTTGAAGCCTGGAAATCGCAGACATGGCACCTAAGTACTGGACGACGTTAATGGATCTTGCCGTCATCATAGACGCCGTTAATATTCCGTTTCTTCAATTTATCCATCTGCGGTTAATTAATAATTTGTCCACAGTTCACCTCTCGGGAGAAGCTGGGTGCCCGGTCCCACCAAACAAACCTCACGTGATCAATCCTGTGCGATGTGGTTATGGATGTCAAAAAATTATCGATGTAAATCCGATTAAGTTTGAGTCAGGTAATAAGATTCAACGTTTTAAAAAACGACCCGGAAACGGAACCGTTCTGGTCACCGGTTTCCGGCTCAACGGTCCAATCATTCGGTTCAAATGAATGGTCCATTCTGATAAATAAATTAAAAAATAAAAAATAATTAAAAATGAAAATTGGTCAAAAATGTTGAAAGGGTTGATGGATTGAGGGCCTGAGTCAACGGTTTGTTGATTTTTCCAATGGTTTTTGACCAAAAACTGGGTTTAGGGTAAAATGGAACCACTTGCCTAGATAGTCCTCGGACTGACAATCCAGGTCAACGATGGTTTCGAAAACCTCGCTCAGGTTTATTTAGGAATATTGTCGGGTTTGGGTTTCAATTCTTTGACTTGGACATTAGGTTGGGGTATGATTGATCTCATCATATCATGATACCCTCCTCACTAAATAAGGGTGTCAATTGACTAGTTTTGGGTTGAACCCAATCCAAATCAAAATCAATTTGAACATATTGAACCGATGAATAAAACATATTGAATTGAACCAATTTAAACTTAATGATTCAAAGTATTTATTGGATTGGACCTAGTCCATCATAGGTTTATATTGAATTAGGTCGGATTGAAGCAATATCTAGTTTATTAGTAGAAGATTAGAATACATGTGTCAATGAATCAGGTTTTGGTTGGAACCAATTTAAACAAATTAGACGATCCAGTCATTGAATTGGACCGATCCAAAATGGTTTTAAATATTTTTAGCACCTAATTTTTGCTCAATCCCTTCACCCTCCCTCTTTGTACCCCCTCTTACACCCCAAAAACTTAGAAGCACAACCAAATCAACTTGAGACTTTCCAAAACCCAAAATACCTTCTTCTGACATAATCCACAAGACAAATAATAACCTTGAGATCAATATTAATGTCCAATCAGACATCATCCCTAGACTTTGAAAACTACAACCAAATTACACATCAGTTTCCATGATTAAACTACAAAGATCCACAATTTTTCATGCCAACTCCCTTTCTAACGGCCCTGATCTATGCGATGTTCAAACTCCAACTTCTCAAAACCAAATCCAACACACCCATCACCTCAAGATCACTAGGAAGCAATCAACTAGTGAATCCGACGGTTCGATCATTGGTCCGAATGGATGGCTCTTTCTAACAAAAATATTAAAAATACATAAAAAATAATTAAAATAAAAATGACCAAAACCATTGAATGGGTCAAACGGGTCGATAGTTTGACTGCTCAGGTCAACGAATTGTTGACCAATTCAATGGTTTGTAGCTAAGAATTGGGTTAGGAGTAAAACAGAACCGGTTGCTTGGATGATTCCCAGGCCAAACAGTCCAACTATTCAGGTCAATGGCGGTTGATGAGTGTGGATTTGGCCCTCCAATAACATTGTGACACATGGCACTATCGCCAACCTGGCGACCTAGCACTGACGATAACCTGGCGACCTGCCTTCACCATCGACCTAGCGACCAGCCTTTATGCCGAATTAGCGACCTCGACCACAACTCAGGTCGGATAAAAGCACCTCGTCTAGGGCTGACCTGCAGCATCTCGTCATTGGCTGAAGTGACCTCGACACAATGAGCGACCTCCTTTGAGGGAGTGCTGGCCTGATTGAGGTCCAAGTGTCAACCTGCAAGACGTGCTCGCCGACAAATTCGGCACACTTATCCCAACACTCCCACAATCCTTAGAAGTTGGCCCACGGATCAAACGTTCTGGAGGATGGTCAATGTGCATGGCGGTTGCCTCCGGGAATCTCAGAGGCACTTAGGCGACTTCTCGGAAATCTAGGATATGGTGCGTGAAGCCCATGCCAAGCAATGCCTATATAAAGGCACCAACCCCAATGACATGGAGGGGGCAAATAAGCACATTCTAGCTCTCATACTTTGTGATTTTTTAGCTCACAATCTACTATGAGAGTACTAACTTAATCATCGGAGCGACCTCTCCGGATTATTCACCTCAAGTCGTATAACATTGATTCCTTGCAGGTTTTTCTAAAGAACTACATAGCTCAACAATCAATCCAGCTCGCCACCATTCAGTTAGGCATCTGAGTCACCTCTCCAGCTCGACATAGTCAGCTCGGCACCTAATTTGCCCCCAGCTCGGTCTGTTCAGCTCGACACCTAATCTGCCTCCAGCTCGCCACCAGTTAGATCGGTACCTAATCTGCCTCCAGCTCGGCCTAGTCAACTCGGCATCCAAGTCCTCATCCAGCAAAAGTTCTCCACTTTGGCCTCCGAATCATTAGTCACTTGGAAGCAGACCAAATGATGAGGTACTTAGCCCAAAAATTGATTCATCAATTGGCGTCGTCTGTGGGAAACGCTACAAGAAGCTAAGTTCTCATCTTCTGAAAGGCTAATTCCTCTTGTTCCGGAAAGCTAAGTTCTCAACTTTTAAAAACTAAAGCTCTCACTTTCTAATTTCCATCTTTTATGAACTCAAAGGCACCTTTGATCAGCATCAACACCCAGAACAAATACTGATTACAGGGGGGCAAAAACCTCAACACCCAGCTCGACATATTCATGTCGATGTAGAACAGGTAGCAACAGAATGACCTTGACAACTAGCAATTTGGTGACAGACACCTCGGTGTAAGGATGTCCTCGTAGGATGAGCCAATCATGGTTCCCGCAGGATGTTGATGGCCAACAGACTAAGCACCTCTGTCGACTTTATTTCAACTCAGATAAAACCTCAACAGTCCTCTTCGCGAGGTACCCTCTACAAGATGAGCTCTTTGTGGCTTCCACGGGAGTTGGCGGCAAACGGACTACATGGATGCCTTTGCCAGTTGAGCCTTCCAAAGCTCCCGTGCGAGCTGGTGATCTAAAGTTAATAGTGCTGCCCCCAATAGGTCGAGCTCCCGGTAGCTTCTTGTAGGAGTGGGTGAATGGCGTCATTAACGAGGCTGATGCAGCACAACCGTAGCTCTAAAGTGTCGAACTGGTAAAAGACCTCGGCACCACATAAGACCCAATCGCCTCTTCGGCATGGGCAAAATCAAGGGTAAGGAGAGTAGATTGTGAGTCGCTCCCAGAGTCTAAGGGCTAAGGTGGCGAGCTGATAAAAGATCTCGACACCACGTGAGGCCCAATCGCCTCTTTTGCGTGGATGAAATATAAAGCAAGTTCGCATTTAGCACGAAGGAAATACTAGTTTGCTCTCAGCACCATGATGTATGCAAACTTGATTTCTTCATAGCCAACCTCCACCTCGATTGCAGGCTCTGCATCAAACTCACTGGCTGGGACCAGCTCGAAAGACGCTGCGTCGAAGTCTACCTAGGTGGAGCGACCTGATAAAGCAAACACACAGAACCCCCTCTTAAGGACGGCATGATGAGCTTCACTCTTTAGGTACTTAGCTGGATTGCAGAACCTCTTGATAGTCACATCCCTAATAAGATAGATGTCCTCGGGGTACCTGCTCCACCTCTCCTCGAGCAGATGAATTCGCTCTCAGGCCCCGAAAATAAAGACAGCGAGGTCCCAGACAAGGCTGCAAACACTTGGACTCTTCCGACCTGAGAAGAAAATTGAATCGACGCTTGCGAGCTCATCGAAGTAGTCATTCCAGGCCAAAAGGAGCAATCTACTCCCTTCGCTGAGTTACTTTCAGCTCGGGAGTGGGGGGCAATTGATGAGGGTGGATTTGGCCCTCCAATAACATTGTGACACATGGCACTATCGCCGACCTGACAACCTGGCACTAACGCCGACCTGGCGACCTGCCTTCACCGTCGACCTAGCGACCAGCCTTTATGTCGAACTAGCGACCTCGACCACAACTCATGTTGGATAGAAGCACCTTGTCCAAGGCTAACCTGCAGCATCTCGTCACTGGCCAAAGTGACATCGACGCAAGGAGCGACCTCCCTCGAGGGCGTGCCGGCTTGACTAAGGTCCAGGTGGCGACCTGCAAGATGTGCTTGCCAACAAATTCGACACGCATATCCCAACACTCACACGATCCTTGGATGTTGGCCCACGGATCGAACATTCCGGAGGATGGTCAATGTGCATGGCAGTTGCCTCCGGGAATCTTGGAGGCACTTAGGCGACCTCTCGGAAATCTCGGATACAGTGCGTGAAGCCCATGCCAAACAATGCCTATATAATGGCACCAACCCCATTGACATGGAGGGGGCAAGTACGCACATTCTAGCTCTCATACGTTGTGCTTTTTTAGCTCGCAATCTACTATGGAAGTATTAACTTAATCATCGGAGCGACCTCGTCGGGTTAGTCACCCCAGGTCCTCTAACATTGATTCCTTGCAGGTTTTTCTAAAGAACTACATAACCCAACAATCAATCCAGTTCATCACCATTCAATCAGGCATCCGAGTCACCTCTCTAGCTCGACCTAGTCAGTTCATCACCTAATTTGCCCCCAGCTCGGCCTGGTCAACTCGGCACCTAATCTACATCTAGCTCGGCGTAGTCAACTCGGCATCTAGGTCCTCATCCAGCAAAAGTTCTCCACTTTGGCCTCTGAGTCATCAGTCACTTGGAAGCAGACCAAATGATGAGGTACTTAGCCCAAAAATTGATTCATCAACGGTCAAAAATGATGTTTTTAGACATTGTTTTAAGATTCTCCCGTAGGAGATATGAAATTATTGTGTGCATTATCCACTACAAGACATCGATTATAGTTAAATTTCTTAGGCCAAGATCATCATCGATTGGAATCTTCGGTCATTAAAGGAGAGGAAGACCTCTATAGAAGGGCCAAATGAAATCCAAGCATGCATTAAGCAATTCCTGAAATAAAATAATAAGAGATTCCAAAATTCCAATTTAGTGGCAGTAGTGCGTGAAGGATATGGCCCGAAGGAGACAATTATTAAAGAGGGGTAGTTTGGTCCTCCAATGATACCACGGCATGTGGCATTGCAAAACAGGGGAGTGACACCTTGGAATCACGTAAGCAGACCCCAGGAGCACCTCGAACACTTCACAAGTACGTCAAAGACCTCGGTACCACTTCGGTGCCAAATTATGAACAACTAGTCAAGACCTCAAATCGACATAAAAGGTGACATGCTCTCACCAATTTGACCTAAGTTTGATTAGTGACCTGCGTGACGTTCCGAGCGACCTCTCCTTTAAGTAAACTATCACCTCCAAATTCCCCAAGATCACAACGCCATGCTACTTATCCCTGACTCTTTCTTGCTTTATAACTCTCACAAAACTCCAATTTGCTAACTTGAAAACATCGCAATGCTCACGCCAGATAAAAATAAAATAACCCGAGTGTTCGAATTGTTCTCGCGGTAAGGAGCTACCGGATCACGTACGATCAGCTACCTTTCTGATCATGCAAGGAATAGTTACGTGGTGGAAGTAATAATTGATCAGAACCTACACACGCAATAACGGAATAAATAATGGATAAACAATGTGTAGATGATTCGGCGGGAGCGGTCTCGCTAGTAAGCTGTGCAAATCCTATCGTGTTAAGCAATCATTGGCCGCAAAAGCTACTCAATTTCGCGGCCATTGGAAAAAACTAACATGATGGGCTCAACACACTTTATTCAGCGTGTTCGCTCCCGCATGATCTTTGCTTATAACGAATGTTCCGAATCTTGATCACCTGGATTGTTGTTCATTTCTTTGTATTCTTTGCTCTGTTTATTTGTGTTCTGCTGCTTCGCTTTGAATCTTTGATTTCTTTCTCCATAAATAAAAGTTGCCCACTAAGAACGAGCGAAGGATGGATACAGCCATCTTAGATAAGATGAACGATCTTCGATCGCACGATCATTCAATGGTTTCGGAGGGAAAAAGCAAATAATAGCAACCAAATAACGCCTGCTAAGTAATTTGCAAGCACCATGACATTTCATTACATATAAACATATACAATTCCATTTATACACAGATTTATCTACATTTATAGATAATGCCTCTTAGTTAGGAATAGAACGGAACAACCATAAGTCTATAACCATTGGAATAGGAGGAGAGAGATACATAGACAATTCCAATTCCAATACTAAAATATGTACATGTATATTGAGGGCTGCCACCAATATATAATTACGAGACAGCAGCTAACAATGCTCTCCTCCTCTATGGTTGGTACCATGTCATCATCTTATCAGGCGCTAAATCCCTTACTAAGGGAGCTCCAAGAATTGGTGGGAATGCTGGTGCAAGCTTGAGACGAGGCCCCAGCCATCATTTCCTTTGTAACACCAGCGTTACAGATGTTTGCAAGGGAACGCATGTATTTCATCCCATACTGAGATAGAGATCCACAGTGTGTCTCAAATGCTCTCACCTGCACGATGGAGAGTACATACATCATTTTAGAGCAGAAACTATACCTCGAGTCATCAGTTTAATTACAGGCCTTTAAACTGAAATCAACATAATCAGCTGCACTAGTATTACATCCCTAGGCATCGTCTTCTTACCATAGTCTTAAGGCAATCCCAGTCATCTACCAGAGGCTGCCCTGCAGGCCGAACGGTCTTCAGCACTTCAGGACCTTTCTCATATCCAAACAAAAGCTTCCCGATGAGCATCATGCTGTGGTCTATGTGCATCCTGTGGGACATCATATCCAGGAACTGCTTTTGAGCTTTGAATTTCTTAGGTGAGCCTTCGGGAGCTTTCCGGAACTGGCAGAACAATATAGACATAATGTGTTTATGCTTGTGCAAAAAGCATGACAAAACTAGCCCATAGGAAGGTTGACAAGTAAATATAATTGCTAATTTGGTTTTCGTAGCATCATGTGTCAGAAGTTCATCAAAAGACGGTCATTATACAAGCCACATGGGGGAGGAGGGATTCAAATCAAACCTTGTGCCAGAAATGGAGGAGATCTGCATCACGTTGATTAACAGTCTGGATAGATGATGGCAACTTATTCTCATTAATGAAAGTATAGTTATCATTTGCAGGATTGGTTCCCATATACAAGAATAGCTCTGCACTGCTAAGTCTCAAGTCCCCATATTGCATCACATGTGAGCCAAAAGCAGAATTTCCACTTGAAGTCCTCCTTTTAACCTGCAATTACTTACAGAATGAAATCATCCAACTAACAGAAGACAAGCTAATACGGAATATAATTGTTTAAGTGTAGAGACATAAAGGTTATTTCAGGGTTTGACCTAGTTTTTGTACATTTTCAGTACATAAAGAGCTATAGCCCATCATCTGGCCAATCTCTATTAAGGAATCCTATATGCTGTAATGCCCCCAAAAATAATGTCCACTCAAACAACATTTTTATGGACACATTAGACTATTTTTTTCCTTCCATTCCTTTTGGGTGCAGGGGAGGATAATAAAATTAGATAGGGTGAAATTTGGGAAGTTGGGCAGGGAGATAGATAGGATCCACCTAAAGACACTTAGAACCCCAGCACAAGGCTAGGCCCAACCTGAGCTGGCCAGCCAAGCCCTATTACAACTAAGAACTCAGCTGGTTGGTCAGGTTTGGTCGTTTTCTCCCAATACTCTGCAGCTTTAACATGCATGTAACACGTAGAGTGTACACATGAATGGTACGTATACAATATAAGGTCACGAGACATTGGGCTTGGCCTACCTGAGGTGAAAACCCCACCCGGAACATAGCTGGGGTAAGGCCCAAGTTTACGTATGCCCAAGCCAAGAACAAAGCCCCAAAATACAATTGAAAGACACACATGATATCAAGCTGGGTTGGATCTGTAGGGCATAGATCTGCCTTACTGCACCTTCCCTCCTATAAATAGAACACATACTTGTTTGCAGGTAGATGTGCCCTTATCGTATGTAATATTCACCCACAGGTACCAAGATGAAATGATATTCCTTGGGTACATGAGAAGTGTTTTTTTTTTTTTTTTTTGGTCCAAGAATTCATAAAATTGCACAGATAAATCTTTACCAGTTGATACTGCTGCCTCAAACTTTCCGTCCGCAGATTGTGTACCTCACTGCCATAGGATAAACAGATCAAATAAAACAAATTAGGAAGAAGAAATGAAAACATTTCTACCCATGAGATAGGGCAGAAACTTTTACATTCTTGTTAACTTATTCAACAAAATCCATAATCATAAGCAACAGGATGAAGTAAAAGGAATGAAAACATTTCCGGACAAAACCATTCAAACATATTACACCTAAGAAAATGATCTATAAGGACTAGAAAAAAGTTCAGGGTAAATCCATCTGTTAACAGTGACTATCCCAAATGGTCATGGTTTCATGGGGTAACAATACAAGTTGATAATACAGGTAATTCAACTGTAAAGAAGTCATAGCATGTTGACCGAGTTAGCAACAATTCATACTGGCAGCTGTTCAGCCACCCTTACTGAATTTCAAATAGAAACAATTTGGGCTACAAAGCATGAGAATGCAGGATGAAGTCTGAAAGTAGCAACTTTGTGCGAGGAGGAAGAAAACAAATGAAAAAGCTTGAGGTTAGATGTCCACAAAGTCCATCCATCCCGAGACTGGATAGTCAGGACTGTATTAGGTGATTTAACATGATAGAACCAGAACAAATAACTTCCTTTCTGTCATTGAATAACACGAAAACCTCACAGATTTTGAGCTAAGCGGATTTTGCCAACCTGTCTTCCATCCAAGCAACACTATACAAGTCCCCCAAACAGGTCTCATATTCTGGGGGAGGAGGGTCTGTAAATTCTCCAGGACAGTATGTTCCCCAACTGCTCTCGTCTGCATTTGATGCTGTAGTTGCATAGATATTTAAACCTTCTGGAAGGAGACCTTCAAAAATACTCCCAGACTCACAAGCTTCAAGATAAAACACCTACAGTTTTGTAGAGTCTCATCAAAAACTATTTTCCACAAACCATATAGAATGCTCAAGGCAAATTAATAGTGCAATGACTAAGTTACCAGGCTTCTATAAGTTCCTGAAGCATATTTTTTCTTTAATACATCAATCAAATCATCGGCATACAAGTACGGACTGGTTGGCATGCCTGCATTAAATTATAAAATGGACACTGAAGCTGTGAGTATCATTCTTCGAACACCTAAGAAATGGAGAAAAAACATGGATTAAATATCCAAATGAATCCTCCCTCATAAAATAATAAGAGATACCCCTATTTTTAAAAATAAAAATCATCACATGATAATAAAATACTTTTAAAAGGTGTATTCTACTATTAACTAGGATTTTGCTCCAATTATAAGAATCAGGTTTACCAAAACCAATATTCACCACTCAAATGTAAAGTCCAGTCCTGAAATTAATCACTCCACTAGCCAGTTGAAGATATTTAGTTTCCCAACCATAAATAAAATATGCAATAAAAATGAGTAGGCAGAAGCATTTTAATCTCAGAGATCTCCAGAACTACTAACCAAGCACCCCAGGACCACCATGGTCAGAATAGTATATGAAAATATGGTCATTGGGACCACTATCCACAACCTTTCCACTACCCCCTGTAAGAGCCGTTCTGTTTCCAAGAAGAACGGCAAAAAAGTTGCCAACATTGACATCTTCTCCAGTATAATCCTGCAAGGAAAAAAATTAATGATATGAAAAAGTAAATAATGACTAACATGAAAAATAAGCACTGTGGAACCTGAATGAAAAAAAAAAAAAAAAAACCTTTGGAACTCCTTCATAGACATCATCACCATGCGGATGGTTGATGATGATACCAGGCCTAGGGTTCTCTTCATTGAAAGCAATGTCATCATACATGAAAACAATGATATTTTCATCTTTGAGTCCACCATTCCTCAAGAGTTGGTATGCGTGGCATATATCAGCCTAAACACAAATTGAAAAGAATATATATCAGAATCACATCAAACAACTGATTTTAACCAAGGAAAAACTGATAAAACGAGACAACAACCATTATATGAGAAAACAATAAGAATTTCAAGACCTGCATCTCCTAGAATCTGAACAGAAAATAAACCTTTTATAATCAATAGCATGACCAACAGGCATGTTATTGATAGAGAAGCAATAAAAAGGGTACACTTCCTTCATCCAATTTCGTCTAATGACAGGAACACACTGATAGTTACCAATAACACCAGAGACAAATAACCAGAAGAAGTGAGCTCTCCTTGTTAGGCCTCCAATATACAGGCTGTTTAGCAGGAACATGACCAAAAAAGTGTTTATTACATTGTTTCATTTTATTCATATCTAAGTTTTAATTCCATGCACTTGTTTTTCATATTAAATACAGTAATACACTCCGTTCAACTCTGATATATCTTAAATGCAATAACCCATTACCAAATACCATTGAAGTATTAA
Organism: Nelumbo lutea; assembly: GCF_056320005.1. Lineage (NCBI taxonomy): Eukaryota > Viridiplantae > Streptophyta > Magnoliopsida > Proteales > Nelumbonaceae > Nelumbo > Nelumbo lutea. The sequence goes on along the minus strand of NC_142691.1, from coordinate 6,753,177 downwards.
CACTTTTGCACCTTTCATATAGTTGATCTCACAATTTTTTTAAATCAATAACAGAAAAATTTTATTAAGTACTTAAAAGATGATACAAGAGAAAAGGGGATGTATAAGCTCTCTTAACCCTCCCCAACAAAATACACAAGCTTATAACAAAGCCCAAAACAAGTTTCCCCTTCCAACCCCTTGTTGATCTCACAAATTTAGGCATACTTAAAGAGATAGGGGAAAAATCCATTGATCATGAAAGCTGTTATCCACATCTCACAAAGCCATGGCAATACATGGTTTCTCCTATTTTAACACCATGGTTCATGCACTACATGGTCTGGAATCATGCTAAGAATGCAGCAGAGCTTGTAGCAGCCAGTCGGCCACAGTGACAAAATTCAAGAAACTTGCTAGCATGGTAGTTCATTAGCTACCAAAGTAGGATCATAATGTAAATTTCCCAATAAAAACTTGACCAGTACCAGTAGATCTCAAACGTAGAGTGGTTCATCTATCTTCACTTAGGCTTGCAAATGTGTTTGTGACTCTGTATATGTGTAAGTGTGTGCATGATCTTCTGATTAATATTATTAACAGATATACTCAACATCCTACCTTCCAAATTATTTGGGGAGGGGACAGATGTAACAACCATCCAATAACGGATGACCGTTTTATAATACCTAAGATTCAGCCCACCTTAAGTATACTAAAGCAGCTGATAAGATGTTGTGACTGCTAACATCTATCTCTTGCTATAACTAATTAGATGTAGTTAAGCTCAATTGGGAATCTGTGATCGAGATACTACCGATAACACCTGACACAAATCAGCAAAAGCTTCAGTTGAGCAAAAAGCAGGACTAATACACAAAAATACTGTTAATAGTTCTGCCAGAATCCAATCATGTACGCCTACAAATTCTCAAAGCACAACTTGAGAAAAAACTTGAAGGAAACTACCTAGAAAATTCAGGAAAATGAAAGCATGCAGCGATTATTTAGATTAAGTAAATCGGGAAAGAAAAAAAAAAAAAAAGACAAATACCCAGATTACAATAAACCCCGACTTCTGCAGGCAATGAAGAATAACACCATGTCAAATAGAAAAAAAAAAAATCTCTCAGTAATACCAGAACCATTCACCTAAAACAGGCTACCATCAAGTAATGGATAAATATAGAGGAAACAAAAACTCAAATACAAACAAAATTCAAAATCCGGGGAAGAACGAAAAGCTTCAGGCACCGAGAAAATAGGCGCGATTAGAAACAAGATATATACAATTCATCGAAGATCATTACCTGATGCCTGTAATTCCAGTAACCGTTAGATCCAGCGATGAGGACGGCCCATCTCGTTCCGGCGGAATCATCTTCGTTGTCACCGCCGCGGAGAAATTCCGACGGCAACCTCAGCACATCGCCATCGAGATTCCGACTCTCAGCAATTATAGCAAACAACACAAGTAAGAGACAAACGCCGCCGGTGCAACGAAACATATTGTCTCCGGCGACCAGGCTGGGTTTGAGTAATGATGGAAAAAAAATGGTTTCTCAGGAGACTGATGATGAACCAATTGAGGGGAACACGGTCTTATAGGCTGATGGTTATGATTCTCGCTCCCACTTTGACCCTAATTGTTGATGACGTGGATCGCCGTATAACCGTCGCTTTATAAGGATAATTCAGTTTGTGGGGCCCCACCGTCGGAAGGTTGTTTACTTCGTTAAGTTTTTCCAACGTCATTGATTGGCTACCTCACCTGCAACTGAACTTGCCATCGCCCAGCCTCCTGTATTACCGGGACGGGCCCACAGAGGGGGAGGGAATCGCTATCTGTCAAACGTAGTATAGATAGTAAAATGACAGAATAGCCTTTACACTGTTTAATAAATTACAAACCATGTTAGACTGGTTAGTTACCTAATGGTCTATGGCTAAGTCCAAATTCAATGTATTGCAGTTGGATAATTGGAATCTATGAATCATGCCAACTTGCCCTTTGGAAGGCTGCTTTCCCCTGCTGTCATCTCATTCCACGCGTCACTATAGGGAACAACCAGAAGCATGGTCATACAACTGAGAGGATCGTTTGATAAGAATCTTTTGTTGGTGCATGGATTCTTAGATTAATCGATGAGGGAATTTGAGACGAGATATTCCAATCCATTGATTTGTGTAAAGGAGAGTCTGATTATGATGAGGCACAGGCTGTGTGCTACTCTATATCCTGAAATGGTAAAGTCTAAACTCTAAAGTGTCAGTGAATATTCTATAGTGATGGGGCGGCGTATAGGCTATTAGGTTGAGTGATTCCACAAAAGTCACATCGAAATGAATTTCAGTTTCAGGAGGTGGGGATTGGCAATGGACTAATGTGGTTATTGCTTGGGCAATTGGGCTTACCCGAAGGAAATAATGACGGTTATTTTCTTTGGCGATTAAGATTAACAAAGCGAGACAAAAGAAAACCTCCTCTCCGTCCCCGGCCCCACTTATTACTTGTGTAGCTGCAACGGCAGAGCTACAGCTTCTAAGCGGTGGTCATCCGGGATGCACGGACGAATTGATATTTATGGCATGTTTGGTTTGAAAGAAAATATAAGGAAAGGAAGAGAAATGTTAGGAAATTTAAACAAAATTTGTAAAGATTTTTTTAACATTTCTTTTCTTTTCCCTATTTTTTCCTTCAAATCAGACATAGCTTTAACTGTGGAATTTTAGAACTTTTTCATTCAGGCTACTTTCAATTTTACCGGATACATGCGAGTCTGGATCACTTGCCAAAAAAAACACGTTCTAAACCTTTACCAACATGATTTAGAATTTGTTCTGTTGATAAAAAATTCCAATTTAGGTAGTGCATTCACATTCTTTTAAAAAAAAGTTTTTTACTTTTTTATGTTATTATTTTTATCGTAATTTTGTTATAAGTAAAAATGAAAGAAAAATAAATTAAGGGTCTATTTGACTTGCAGTTAAAATCGGAATCGGAATGATCTATTCCCATAATTTATTTATTTCAGACATGAATAAAACTGAGAATTAGAATCAGTAAGAATGGGATTTCTTTCTCAAAGGAGGGGTAGAATGGAGGAATGTCATTCCAAATGAGAATAGAATTTTAATTACTCTCAACCAAATAATTGGGATCGGAATAATCTATTCCAATTCTGATTCCAAATTCTTATTTCCACGAATCAAACGGGGCCTAAGATGATTTGGTAAAAAACATAGAAAACCATCAACAGTTTCAATTAGAATAAATTTGTTATAAGGGGTTAGAAGAATTAAGGTTATATAAAAACGATACAGTAGAGTTAATAAGAATTTATTTAAACATTAATAGTTTAATAATAGATATGGCTTAAATATAAAGGATTGATGGGATACATGTAGCCAATGCCGTGTAGTAGATAGATATACTTTGTCCATCGCAAATATGACCAAATTTCTTGATAACCAATGTTTCCCTTCCATTTACTTAAAAACGAGCAAGCGTTCAATAGAAAGATCGGGTTAGACTTTAACCGGCACTGGTTCAGATCTCCCATACAGCTATACTTTCAATCAGTATGTGATAGAGTGATTGGACGCAAGCCACAAGTTAGCTTGTCCGGTTTGAAAATTTTTAACTACACCACGCTTTGATTAGGGTTCGGGCCCGATTAAAATTATATAGATTCATATTCAAACCTTACCCGATTAAAATTATATAGAATTTGAATTCACTTAGGCCTTATTTGTTTTTTGGGAAATACATAAAGGCCTGTTTGGTATGTCTTTTTGAAAATATCTTCTTGTAGCTTTGATAGTCAAAAAATATATTGAACTTTTGACATAAGATCTCGGCAGCCCAAAGATAATTTGGCAGATGTGCATCTTTACATGCATCTGCCCATGTCTTTCCGCACGAGATTAAAACACGAAAGATGTAAATGAAACTTCCTGAAATGGGCTTTTCGCATCTTTTTTGACGACTAAATCTTTTTGATGCGCGGAAAGATGTGCCAAATGAAAAAATGTAAAAATTTAATTTTCTATTATTTGGATTTACAAGGGAAAATAGTAAAAAAAGTGCCCAACACAAAACAAATTCCACTACTACGTCCTCATTTTTTCCGTTTCATGATGAGTAGAGGAAGTGAAGCTCTACTTGTTGCGTCTAATGCTGCGAAGTGCTGGTTGAAGACCGGACCTCATTATGGTCATCGTCATCATTTCTTTGCCTTCATACCTTCTTCTACCATTGCCGCCTCCACCATTTCCACCTCTGCCACCACCCCCGTTAAAACCATACCCACCAGTGTGTCCTTGCCATCACCATAACCATCCCTCCTATTTCCCTAAAACAAGATCCATCGAGGCTGGTCACCATCGTCCGGCGTAATCACGGATTCGTTGGGACTGGTCACCTAAAATAAGATCCCTAAAATACTTACATCTTCAATGGTATCAATCACGGATTCAACCTTTTCTTCGTTAGCAAAGCTCCAAAGCCCTTCATCGTGCTGAACAATTTCACAAACTCCAATTGTTTTGGCACTCTCCTAAACCATGGATCTGATCTTTACTTTCAACAAAATGTTCAAAAAAATGTTGGAAATCCGACTGTTAGGGCATGTAGAGGTTGAAGAAGAAAAATCTCCCAAAGGCTCTATTTAAAAAGGCCCAAGATATTTTCTTGAGTATTCTCACCAGGGTCACATTGTTTTGGTGTAATCCTGATTGCACAATTTTGGGATCCTACATCCCATGTTTTTTCTCATCTCATTCTCCTATTTCCCTCTAAACAAATAAGAGAAAAGGGAATATTTTTTAAATATTTCCTTCTTCTCATTCCCATCCCACAAACCGAATGGAGCCCAAATGTTGGTAACTTTTCCCCAACTTTTCTAGGTAAATAAGAAAATGACCATTGTAGTCATAAAAAGCTATTTAAAAAAAAAAGGATAATTTTGTCCTATTTAAGTGTTGACAACTTTCCCCCAAGTAAAAAAAAAAATTACCTATCAAAAAAACCACGGGTATCTTGATCAATGAGAATCAATCAAAATAATAAAAAAAGGAAATTGTCTAAAACTAACCATGAGTTTTCAGCATTTCTCTTAAACTTACTACAACTTTTCAAAATGTCTAAAACTCACAATGTCACTAATTTGACATTAAACAGACTAACATGCGTTAATATATTACCATTTTAACCTTCATAAAAAAATATAAAGTATATAAAAATAAATTAGTGGGTGTTAATATATTACCATTTTAATATTTAGACATGAAAAATGGAAAAAGTTCAAAAACATATTTTCAAATATAAAATGCATAAAAACATAGAAATTACAAAAAAAATATAAAAATTATAGAAATTGCAAACAAAATAAAACAAATATTTTCAAATTATAGAAACTATAATAATTGAAAAACAAAATCAGAAAAAAAAATTGTAGAAAAAACACCAAAAATTTATAGATTGTAGAAAATAGAAAAATATAAAAAACAGAAATTATAAAAAACATTGAAAATTATAACAAAACATTAAAAATGAAAAAAAGAACAAGAAAAATGAAAACAGAAAAAGACAAATTTTCCTCTAACTCACAATTCAAGAGTAATTTGGTCATGAAAGTTGTTATTTATGCTGACATGAATACCTCTGTTAAGAAGCATTAACAATGCACTAACGGAAGGTGTATTTTAGAAAATAAAAACTTATTGATACAATGAATTTTAAACATTTTGAAAAGTTATGATAAATTTAAGAAAAATGTTAAAAATTTATAATGAATTTTAAACAATTTCCAAAAAAAAAAATGGCACTTAACAGTATTTACATTTACTGTTACCAGGTAGAAAGTTGACTCCCAACTTAACATTATTTACATTTACCGTTGGTATGTACTGCCAAAACAGTAGGTCCGTCCATACTTTGGTTGAAAGCATGGTGAGACCGAGGAATCAATAAGAGGGAGCCGTGCTTCACAGGAGAAGTACCTTTCTGTGTAATGTTACAGCTACAGCCAATGTCAGAGCACCATGTGAATCCAATTCATTGAGGATCCAGCTAAGAATCTTTTTGTTTGATAGAATCTGGATTATTTTTTGACAACTTAACTTACCAAGGTTACACATTTGAGACGAGATAAGAAAAGTAGTATTATTACAAAATTCGGAATCAGTAGCAATCCATACCTTAATCAACAGTGATATCCCAACTGTACATAGTTCCTTATGATATCCCAACTATTCTTAAATATTGAATTTCAAAAAGGGAAATCTCTAGGGGGCCATCATCAGATGTTGGGTCTCTTTCTCTCTCTTTCTCATGTAATCACGGAGAAACGACAAAAACTCACCACCGGTGGCACCCTAGACTGGAATACCTGACAATAATAACGTAGATAAGGAAGTGAAAGAAGGGATCACATTGTTAAGCAACCAAGAACCACTACTTGATATATAGATGAGCATTATCTGGACAATAATAGAAAGAGTAACTGATGACAGTAGAAAGCAATATCATCATTAAATCATATACTTTAAAGTATTGATATATAACATATTTATAGTGGGGGTGCGGTTACAAACTGAATAGAATAATTCAAAATTTTAAAAATTGAAATAAAAAATAGAAATTGAATCAAAACCGAATTACAAAAAAAATCAAAATAATTGAATCCGAAATTGTTGGTTTGATTTTTTATTATTTCGGTTAAAAACCGAATTTAATTAATATATATATAATATTATATATTATAACATGTATGAAATTGACTTTTATTATAATACATTATATATAATATATTAATATATATATATAACTATATAGCATATTAAATATTAAATGTTGTATATTATATATTACATGTTATATAATGAATTTCAGTTAATTCGGTTAACCAAATTTATAACTCTGAAAACCAAAAACCAAAATTCATAAAAATCAAATTAACCAAACCGAATTACTTAAAACCAAAAAAATCAAAACTGAAATTTTCGATTTAGTGTATCAGTTTTAACCATTAATGCTCACCCCTACTTGTAGTCTTGTACATTGACATAACTAGTATTATTTAATTCTAATGGTTAGATATAATTCAAAGTATTCAACATATCAATAACCTAGAAACCAATACATATTATATGATATGTATCGATGCTGTGATACTTTGAACCTTATATATACAATACAACGACATCAAAAAGAAAAACCAGAAACGCAATCAAACAAACAACAATTTTTCTAAATCAAAATCAAATGCTTGGTTGATATAGGAATTGTTTTTGTTTTAGAAAACAAAAGCATATACATAGACAAACACCACTTAAATTAAATAGAACACAAACTAACTGATAATGGGCAAAACATCCATCTACAGAGAAAAACATTACAATGAAACTCAAACAGTGGGGATGTATCCACCAACATAACAATCAAGGATAAAATTTTCAATACAATATATCTCATATCAGGTGTATAGTATCTTTGGAATACTGATACACCTATTTATAGGTGTTTCAGAAATCCATTTTTTAAATAAAAGAAATATACTTAAATATGACCTTAAGAATTAAATTTAAAAAAAAAACTAAAAAAAATTAAATACACATGATAGAGTACCAATACAATCTACAGATACACAGATGCATATCGATATTTTAAACCATGATATAAATGAAAGTAATATGTGAAAATCATAATCGAGCCAAGGTTCAGAGTTGTTTTGATGTAAGAAATGTTCTTTCATCCTCTTTAATGCAATGAATACAATTTGGCCGTGCATAGTTGCCGTAGAAGCAACAATTATTGTCTTGGGGTAATTAGTGTTGAGAATCATTAACATCTGGAGCCTGGCATGGCATTGCATGCGCTAACAACTTTATGGAGAGTTTACGTCTGTCTCAAAACTAACCATCGCCAAAAGTTCCTTGTCTTCCGACCCTCATGGCTGCGGGGCCCCTTTCCTTTGCAGTGGTTCATATGGTCCCCCAATGAAAATATTATCCCTGTACTTTGAAAAGTTAAAATTATATCAAAACATTTTTTTTAATCTTTAGAACAGTAGATAGGATCTAGAATCCTCCGACCCTAAATTATATCAAGATAAACTTTGATGCGTCAAGAAATGTGTAATGGTGTAATGGGCATTATTTTCTCTTGGCACACTCGGCCCAATGTCACCACTCAGAAAAAATCCGTAGTGTCATGTGGGTGGGCTTGGATTTGTTTTCACATTTTCTATATCCACTGAACATGAACATTATAGTTGCATATTAGAAATATCCCGTTTTTCTTTTTTTCGAAGCCTAACAAGGCAGTTCATTAAGATTGATTGACTCGAGTACAATCGTTATCAATACAAGATTGTAAAATAGAAGGGCAGAATGACCGAGTCTTCAACCTATAACAGAAATGTTCTCAATACGTCAAGGCCAGTGGTGTTCCCTGGATATAGATGTGGAATATTTTATGGGTAGCAGATTCGGAGTGAGTGCCTGTAGATAAAATTGTGGGAAGAGTTTCTGGGTAGGATGTCCGAGCTTAAAGAAATCTCACCGTTAAATATCCAAAACCGATGAGACAGTCAACAGATCTACATCTACTAGCCTCCAAAAGAGATGTTAGAAACTTTGAATGACGGCCTTAGTGTACTCGATCATGGACTATATATTGTAGGGGTTTTTACCGTTCAGTCCACCTTTAGGTGGAGCTATTACTAGACTGGAATCCTGCCCATGGATTGATGCCAAATTCATGGGCAGGATGTGGTTTATAGGTGGCTACTAATAGACTAGGAGAGGCTGCAAATTAGATTTCTGATGGGACCAGATTGCAGTCCAAAAATCCCTGTATTTTATTTTAATTATGTTGACCATGTTGCAAGGAGAAAAATCGCATTTGTGAATTGTGATGCACTTATCAATAATTAATTGGAGTAGGTGTCAGTTTGGAATTGATGTCAATATACAGGCGGATATTAATATTTAGGTGAAGTATTTAACATTTTAAATTATTATATATTTGTAGTAGAATTCAAAATTGGGATAATAGCATATAAGGGCAACTTTTGGGCCCTAATATCATTAAAAGTAATATTTAAAAAAAATAAAAAATAGGGTAAATTTTGATAAATAATATCAATAAAGGGCAAAATCTTCCTCTTGCAATATATTCACCATGTTGCCGCTTGCAGTCGCCTCCGACAACGCCTCTGCCTGTCTCCGCCCACCAGCGACACCGCCGCCTCTATCTTATTGTTGGAGGTGACCAGAGGTGGCAGTGCTGGGCAGAGAAATAACCACCAGCACCACTGCCACCACCTCTGCCTCCACCCACCTCCAACAACGTTGCCGGAGGCAGAGGCGGATAGACTTTTGATGATCGGTGTACCTGTAAAATGCTTTACTCAGTTGGGTTTGGGTTGCTCTGTTTGAAATAGAACAATTTCTTTGTTTTCAAATGTACCAAAGCATGTAGGTTCATTTCTCAACTTTAATCATATATAAGCTTATGATCCTCTTAAGCCCTCTTTTACGTTTAAATCCTCTTGTTAGATCTTGAAGAAATCCTATTGATTTACAATACGTAATTTCATGCATGTTTGACTCATATATAGTCAAATATAGTTGATAAAATATGAACCTTAATTCTTAATTTATTTAAATACAAATGATTATTGAAGTCAATATGGCAAAATTGTCTTCTAGATGGTGGTTCGATTCAGGCACCACAATCCATGTTTGCAAGGACAAATCATTGTCAAAAAATATGAATAAGTGATTGATAGCTAGGAGGTACAAATGGGAAACCAAGCATGTGCCAAAGTTGTTGGAAGAATCAGCGTGGAATTGAACTTCACATTCGGAAAGACATTTACTCTCTTAAATGTTCTCCATGTTCTTGATATTAAAAAGAACTTGGTTCAATAAATCTTGATGTTTGTTGGAAAGGAATACGGTTGTAATAGTATGCTCAAATTAAGTATAAATGAAGGAAAATGTTATGCTTATGTTGTTGACTCTTTCTCTTTATGGCATGATAGATTAACACACTTGAATTTTAAATCCATAAAAAACATGAGTATACTTAATTTAATTGTTTATAATAATGAACTAAATGAAAAATGTGGGACATATGTAAAATCTAAAATGGCTAAGAAACATTTCCCAAGTGTTGGGAGAAATTCTCAACTTCTATAACTAATTCATTCTGACATCTATGAACTCAATGGTGTATTAACTATAGGATGTAAGAGATACTTCATAACCTATATAGATGATTTTTCTATATACACCTATGTCTACCTTATGAGAACTAAGGATGAAACTTTGACATGTTTAAACTATATAAAAATGAAGTTGAAAAATCAATTGGAAAAGAAATTTAAAATCCTTAGAAATGATAGACGTGTTGAATACTTTAAGAATGAGTTTAATTCTTTCTCTGAAGAATTTGGAATAGTACATCAAAGTTCTATTCCCTACACCCCTTAACATAATGGTTTGGCCGAAAGAAAAAAAACAAAACACTTATAGAAATTATAAACTGTATGCTGATGAAAGCTAATGCACATGGGTATTAGTAGACTTGCCTTTAGGATCAAAACAATCAAATGTAAATGGGTGTTTAGAAGAAAATACAATATTGATATAATTGTATAAACTTTTAAGTCTAGATTGGTAGCCAAAGGATTCAGTCAAAATGAAGGGATTGACTACTTTGACACCTATGCACCAGTGGCTATAACAACTTCTACTAGAACATTTATAGCAATAGCATCCATTTATCATTTATTTGTTCATCAAATGGATGTTAAAACTGCTTTTTTAAATGGTGGTTTAAATGAAAATGGTGATTTTAGCTTTTGGTGCAATGCCAGTCATTGATGTGGTCAACGACCACGATTCGATCGGGTGTGATCAAGAGACACAATTCAAAGTTAACAGTCATTAACTATTAACTACCTTTTAAATAGTCGCAATGTTTGAAATTGTGATTGTCAATGTGTCTTTCTTTGAACCAACACTTTCCTCTGCTCCATAAATCTTCATAACTATTTAAGGAGCATGAATCAATCATTTCACACACAATTTTCTAAAATCACTTTGCCTCTCTCTCTCAATCCAATATGCTATTATCTCACAAAAAGTTTCTTTGGAGACTCTTCAACTTTGTTGGTTGTAAATTCTCGCCCAAGACTCTATTGTATCTTATGAACAGATTTGCCTGTAACCCAACACCAAACTCAGTGAAACTGAATAGGAATCTAAAGACTGTGTTTTCAGACGCACTTCAGATCTTCTCCTCCAAGTCTCAGTGAGCCCATTTCCCAACATCAGGAACATTTTTCAAACCTATGTGTTATTATTCATAGATGCTCCCAATATATGGTGGGATGTACCTATGAGGTGTGCTCTTTGAGAAGTAGATCCCAATTCGGTTAAAGCCAAATATCCTCTAAGAAAAATCTCTACTCAGCATCCAGCTGCATATTGGGAATACATGCTTCAGGTTGTATGTAAAGTCTCTAAAATAGCTCGTTGAAGTGCTTGAGTGTTTTTCCCCCCTCTTTTTAGGTGGTCATACCCCAGTTGAGGTTGTTGTTCAAAGAATCCTCTTTTTTTTTTTTGAATAATGAAGTTTGAGTCATAAGTGATTCTTTTTTTTATTAAACTGGATTTCCTAGCCCCAAAAAAATCAATTATTGAAGTGAGGAATGATATTTATAATTGCAAGCTTGAAAATGACTTCTCAAAACATGTCAAACACAACCTATATGTCTGGTCCATTTCTAACTTAGGGTTGCAAATAGTATCTATTTGTTTGAATTCAAATTCAATTCATTTATAATTGGATGAATATTGATCCACCCATATCCAATATGAGAAAATCCATTATGATTCGATTTAAATATGTATGTTCATATAGATACTTGAAATCCATGTTGTATTTATTTGTAAAGTTGGTTTAGATGTTTTTTTTTTATTAAATTGTTGTAGTTCTATGTTTCATACATGTTATTTTTATTCATTTTGTCCATGAAAAATACATTTTAATATAATTTTATTCATAATATGTAATATTTTCATCATTTTTTAGTCTGATTTATTAATTAACAATTTTTGATATAGATTGCAATTCAAATTTGATTCTAATCCAATATAAATCCAATGGATATGAACTAATTTGAACTCGGATATAAACCAATTAAATGTGGATCTACTTATATCCAAATCAATTTGATATATTTTGTAGCCCTATTCTAGTTTGTCCATATCACATCCTTGGCCTAGCCCGCTGCAAAAACTAATTTTATAGTGATACTATACCAAACCCACTACTTGAAGCTTGAAATGCAAAAAACCAAAGTTTAGTTAGCATTGCATTAGGAGACAAGCGACAGGATTCCCTACAAGCAAAAGCTTTCCACACGCTGTGAAAAGCATGGAAATCCCACTACATATTGGGAACATCTCCCCATGAATTTAATATAAATGCATGAGCATGTGTTCCCAATGTGTAGACAAATGCTATGTGAGCAAAAGTTTTTGCTTGCAAGAGATTCGAGTTGAAAACTGGGAATCATGGCCTTGGATGTATTATTGGGGCTCCACAAGCATATCATATAATTCAAGGTGGGTTAACAACAATACATCAAAGGTAGGGGGGGGGTAATTTCCACCCTACTCAATGAGTACCTATATGGATATGAGTAGGGGTGCAAATGGATGGGGCCATAAATCGATTTGATCCCATTTATTGGATTCAGATATCCTCATTTTGGATCTTCATATCGGATCATAAGATTTGATAAAAAATCGGATCAAATTCGGATCACCCCTATCCGATCTATGTGTATAGATGCATATATATAAAACACATATATATGGTATTTATTTATTTGTTTACAAATATATTATTTATATTGATTTTTTTTGTAAATTTGTTATATTAATATTTTTATAAAAAAAAATATGTATATATATGATGAAAATAGTTGAAAAGATACTTGTATTTTTGTTTTTATTTATCTAAACTATTATAATTTATTTTCTTTTAATAATTTATTAATTTTTTAAATAATTAAATCATATCTGAATACATGTCTTCCTTATTGGATTCAAATTCAAATCCATGTATGTAATATCTGATTGGATCTTCGGATCGGATTGGATATGCTCTTCATAGTATTAGATTGGACTTGGATATATTATTATTCAAATCTGATTCGATTTGTTTGCCTCCCTAGACATGAGTGGGGACTTTTTTATTTATTTATTTTTTGAAAAATGGATTTTGGAGTGGAGACATGTTTTGGGATTTTACAATTCATATGGATATGAGCAAGATATAGTATTAGGCTAAACTCGATATATTGAATATACTAAAAATACCCATAGTCCTTGTAATTAGATTACCAATATACCAAGGTATATGTATATTTATATGTATATGTGTGTGTGTGCTTTGGCATAGGTAGCTTAAAACCTAGTCGCTTTGGCATGGGCAAAGCAAAGTGACACAGGCACAGACAGGTCGGGTATGTACCCTACAATGTCTATTCACCCTGGCATACAATGGCGATTAGATTGTTCCTACTAATGTTGAGCTCGCCAGTCCGGGAGTAATCTATACTTGGAAAAAATTGCACACAAAGATTGCAAAACACTTGTATTTCATTGATAAAGAACTTTAGGTACAAAAAAAAAAGAGAGAAAAAGAAGAGAATTAATCGAGCTTGGAGGCTCGGAACATTGAGCACTACAAAAGGGGGGGGGGTCCAAGAAAAGAGGCTTCAATCTGTTCGGGGCTCTTTATCCTTATTAGAGACTTTAGCAAGAGGATTCGTTTCCATATGGTCCTCGGCAACACCAGTCTCCTCTCCCTTGTCATCAAGCAGGTCGTTATCACTCTCCACTTCGGAGTCTGAATCCTTGGCAGCTTCAATGGCCATCTCCTTGGTGATTTTTGATGTGGTGATGGCGTTAAGATTAAGGTGGGGAAATTCACGCCGGGTCAACCACCTGCTGAGCTTGAACCCCTTGCCGTAGCCTGCTTTCCCTGCCTCGACCAACCTTTCCCGAAGCTCCACCGAGGACTTGTACTCCTCAACTGCCTTAACCTTATCCTCCTCCATCGCCTGAAACAGGAGTTCGGTTCGTTCCTTCACATGGGCCTTGAGGTTCTCGATCTCCCTCTTCAATACCATTTCATGCTCTTCAAGCTCCTTCTTCTCTGACATCAGCAGAGTTAGCAGCTCTTTTTTAGATCATGCATCGTTCTTTAGTTGGTTGATTTCGCTACGAGCTAGGTTTAGTTCGACGTGGGCATTTTGAGAAGACTCCTTGGCTTTAAAAAGCCCGCTTTAGGTGCACCTCGGACTGGTAAGCCAAGGCGTGGATGGAGAAGTTCACCTGCCAAGGGAAGAAAATGAGTATCAATATACGAAAAATCTAAGTACAAGACAAATTGAAAGACAAGTACAAGAACATACCACCATATAGTGTGTGGTTGCTTGGACCCCAAGCTGAACTATTGGCAAGTCAGCCCAACGAGCGATCAAATGCTCCGAATCGGAGCATCACTGCCCGAAGAAGTGGCAGTTGCTGGGACGGGCTCTGAAGATGTAGCCCCTCGTGCATGCGGGGTGGGGTGGCCTTGCTTGAGTCCTCCTCGACCAGATCGATTATGGAAGGCTGCTTGACAACAGGTGGGTGCTCGGGCTCAGGAATGGTAGCCTCAGTTGTGGCTGCTTCAGTCTCGACGCAAGCCTTTTTGGAGGCTCTCTTCTTCTTCTTCCCCTTCTTCATGCTCCCAAAGAGCTCATCGGCAGGGATGTCATCAATGGCAACTGCGATAAAAGATGAGCTAAGTCAGATACAATATCAAAGTAAAACGAATAGAAAAAGTACAACAAATAATGACCTACTAGGAGGACTTAGGCTGGCTTGCAGGAGCTTCTCCTCAGTCACATAGTTTTTGAACTTCAGGCCGATCTCCACCCAAGATCAGACCTCCTCCATTGTCTTCAAGTCTAGTCTAATGCCGGGGTCCTGGATGGCTGCCCTCTAGTGAGTCGGGAAGGACCACCCCTCGATGTTGCGGATCACGAAGTAACGCCTCTTCCAGGCTGGGACCTTATTAGGGAGCTCGTGCAACAATTTGTACCCAGGACGAGGAGACAAATAGTAAGTTCACCTGTGCTCGAGCAGAATGTAGGACGAGTTTTTCTTAATGAAAATGATTGAAGAGAAGACGTCGAGGTCAAGGGAACGGTTGTAATCATGGAAATGAGAAATGGTATCTACGATATTATGGATAGAGTTCGGGTGTAGTTGGTCAATGGTAATGTTAAAGAATTTAATGATCTCGATTATAAGAGGGTGAAGTGGAAGACGCAGACCGACTACGAGCTGCTTCTCAAAGATCATGATCTCATTGTGATCATGATCCCAAGGAAAGTTGCCTAAGGGGATGCTATACACAAGGTCGTTAGGGAGTCTGTATCAGGCTACTGAGGCTAAGAGCTTGTCCGCCGTCATTATCGACAGGCCGAAGTTGTCTAGCAGCCGACCTTGGTGTGAGGTAGAAGCTGATTTACCAGAAGCCTCTCGCTCTCGCCAAAGTGAGTCCACCTCGAGCAGACTGAGGACCATGCCCTGTCCTGAAGTGACCACCTCAATAGGACGAGGATCTAGGGTTTGATCCGAGGTAC
The DNA here is from genome assembly GCF_056320005.1 of Nelumbo lutea. Taxonomy (NCBI): domain Eukaryota; kingdom Viridiplantae; phylum Streptophyta; class Magnoliopsida; order Proteales; family Nelumbonaceae; genus Nelumbo; species Nelumbo lutea. The sequence continues at coordinate 6,737,473 of NC_142691.1, read as the reverse complement.
CCTCCTCGGCCCCAGCGGACTCGCCGCTCCCGTCTATAAGACTATCTAAGATAAGGCTAGACATATTAAAAGAAATGACAACGGAATCAAAAGGAAAAGGCAAAGGAATGTGGACTCACCAAAAGGAAGACCAAAGATCAACATGATCTGACGACTCCTAGAAAAACCGGTTGCATGCCCCTCGAGGTTGAAATCGATTTAGCGTGTGTTTTGACGTCTGCAGAGTCTATAATCAGCTTGACGTCCGCGCGTATCGGGTACGCGATCTGGGTTACTTCTTGGTTGAACCAAATGATTGAACAGGTCCAGCCAACGGCTCTCCCTCCACATCACCTAGATTCCGTGCCAAATCCACCTAAGCTCGTCGTGAACTCCCCACGCCGGGTTAAGACCCTTGCCACGAGGAATGGGGGGCAATTGATGAGGAGTAATTTGGCACGACCTAATAAATAAAAGTCACATGGACGCGATCTGCTTGTAGGATGACAACTCAGCAAGGGGAGCTTAGTTAGCGGTATGTGGAGCTCGGTGTAAAGTCACTTCGACATAAAGTCACTTTGGCGTAGTACCACCTCAATGGCTAATCGAGTTCGGGGCCCAGGAACCAAGTGACACGTAATAACTCTCAGTAGCTTCCTAGTAGACTTCGGATATTGCGGGATCATACCACATAATGGCAAGCCTTATATTCTCTCCATTCGAATCAGGCGACGATAATGAAGTTCATTGACTGATATGTTACTCTCTGACTAAAGCGGAAACGGATCTCGTCCATTTAGGCCGCAAATCTCGGAACTGTTTCGGGAAACCCGCAATAAATCAGCTATATAAAGGCATCAACCCCTTTATGGTCCAGGTATGCGTGATTACTTGCATCCAAGCTCTCTAGCACTCAGATTCTAGTTCACAATCACGATACAGTACTGACTTAAGCATTGGAGTGACCTCGCCGGGTTAACCGCCCCAAGTGCTCTAATCCTCTGTCTTACAACTTGCTCCAGTTCGCCACACGGCTAAGGTCCAGATCATCCTCCAGCTAAGAGCTTCCAGATCGCACATCATCATATACATCATTGAAGAAGCAAATTAAACCTTTTCATTGTTGTAGGTTTTAGCCTTTTAAGGCAAACTTTCATTTCTTTAATTATGTTATTTATTTATTTTGCTTCAAAGACTTGAGTTTTGTTGTTTTAAATTTTATTTTAGCTTTTGTAACTTTTCAACTCTCTATATTGAATGATGAAGGTTCTATATCAGTAGTACATAGACTAAAAAAAAAGGGAATAGTTGGGTAGCCAATAATCTTCCTCATACTTATGTTGTAGTTGTTCTACAGAATTAGTTGGGTAACCAATAATCTTCCTCATACATATGTTGTAGTTGTTCTACAGAATTAGTTGGGTAACCAATAATCTTCCTCATACTTATGTTGTAGTTGTTCTACAGAATTTGATGAAAGGGTTGGAACACCGTGATTTCTGCTTTGTTCGAGAAATTTTAGAAAAAGGGGTTGGGTTATCTACTAGTTGGTTGAGTTTCTTTTTTGCTCTCGTTGCTTCAACTGAAATGGGTAATTTGGTAATTTGCTAACGAATTCATATAGAAGGGAGTTTATTTTGTAGTTGATATGAGTTGAGTTTGGATTTTTTTTTATGAGGAATATTGATTGGCATTCGGTAGTAATTGAGTTGGGTCAGTAAAACTTGATAAATGCAAAACAAATACCTAATATTATTTTCAAATATAAAAATTACATAAACAATTAACCGTGTGGGGAGCCCACTTGAATTAATGGTGGCTTAGTTGATAGTTTTTGCTGGATGTTTGTAGTGAAGATCTGGGATCAATTACCACGGCTACTAGGGCTGGGGGTTATGGGTTCTGGGGATGGAGGTAGCCCCATGAAGCAAGTTATTAGAAGTACCATAAACCCAAATTGTCAATTGATTTGACAAATTCGTCTCTAATCCAAAGTGTTCATTTTTTGGGCCGTTTTTAAATGCCCAATTGAGGATAGAGGCCAATATAAATGTTAAATATTTTTAAAATATTATTTATATTTTGAAAGTTGAAACTTGAAAATAGTTCAATTTCTTTTTTCTTAAGTAAATATTTTTTCCTAAAATGTGTTTTAATTGAAAAAAAATCAGGGCTTCGGGTCTTGATAGGGAAACCATCTCCATTGGGGATGGAGGTTCATTTTCCTCCCTAATGGGGATTGGGGACAACGAGGTGAGTGTGGTCCATGCCCTATTTCCATTCCTAAATTCGACCATGTTAAGATATTAAATTAATAAAAAATTAGATAAAAATTAATAATACCAACAAATGAAATTAGTAACAATAAAATACTACTAAGACAAGTTATGTAATTAAAATAAGTATATATGTGTGATATTTCAATATATGTTTTAAATTAGCCATTTAATTCGAAATTATTATTTGTATAGTTCACATATATTTAAATCCTACTTAAAAATTAGTATCAAAACACAATTATAACAAAAATTAATAGAAATTAATAAAAATAACATTCATTTAAATTCAGTTTAGAATTATAAAAATTAATAACAATTTATCTAACCATGATGAAAATTAATAAACATTGATGGAAACGTTAATAAAAATTAACACAAGTATAGCTAACAATAAATTATTGCTAATTACTAAATTGTTGCTTAAATATTTAAAATATTTAAATATTAGTAAGTATATAAAGTTGGGTTATAGTCATAATTAAATTAATCTAAGCCCAAGTGTGAGCTTTAAGACTACCGGTTGGACATCTAAGAGAAATGTGACATTCGTAATTGGATTGAAGCAAAATGAGGACAACCCATCCATACATTATTTTTGGAGTTTTAAATAATTTTAGATAAAAATTATTAATTTTGAAGCCGAAGGAACTATGGGGGATGGGCTACCTCCATTCGTGTAGCCAATTGAACCAAAAAGTAAAAGATCTTGGGCCAAAATTTAATATTGTATTAATAGTTTTTAAGGTTGCTTTTCCCAACTTGATTCACACCCCAAGTGTAATAATATTTGTTTGGGCCTATGATATTGTGTTTAATTATAAAACTATGATTTATTTTATAAATTATTATTTTAGTTTATTATAATAAATATATAAAAAAATCTATCTATGCAGCTTATAAAATTATTAATATACTATGAAAATGTGGCCCAATATCTTTTATGTTTTTGGTTCATTGGGCTACACAATGGGGGGTAACCCATCCCCAATAGCTCAGTTGGTTCAGATAATTACAAATGTCACATTGTTCTTAGGGTTGCACCTTAGGGGGTTGGGTCAGGTTGAGGATCAACCATAGCCCAACTCGAATTTTTAAACCTCAAGCTCGGGCTTACATTAATTTAATTATGACCACAATTCAACTTTATGTATTTATTAATATTTAAGTATTTTAAATATTTAACATTTATAAAAAATTATAATATTTAATTATTAATAAAGTAAAATAAATAAAATAAAATACTAATAGAATAATATAGAAAAAATAATTATTTTATAAGTAATTAATAGTAATTTATTGTTTTTTAACAAATAACAAAAATAAAGATAATTATTTGAAACAACATTGTAATTATCAGATTTATTATTTTTGACAAATTCCGTGCATCGCACGGATCCCCGCTAGTTATATAAAAGAGCGAGGGAGGGAGAGGGGCGCGAGAAAGCGCTCGACGAAAGGCAGTATCGAAGGTTAGTGACTTCGACTGCACTTTCTTTATTCTTTGTTCTTTTGTTTAGCTTTATCGATTCTTCCAATGTTATAGGGTTTTGGTTTTGTACGCTATTTTAGGATTTTATATATCATTTCGATTGTTGGATTGCATAGTTCAATAATGGGTATCATCTCTGGACTTTCAAGCACGGTTGGCGATATCCTTTGCGGATAGTACTTTAATTCTGTTTTCAGAAATATGGGTTTTGATTTAAACAAAGTTTTGTACTTCTTTTTCGGCTCCAGGAATTGCATTTTTATGTGTATTTCTGTTTTGTTGTGAACTTCTATAATTAATTATCTTCTTCCTGTTTTTCTCTTTCGGTGTTTAAGCTCTCTAAATGTTTGATAGTCTAAGATAAAGATGATTATCTTACAGGTCTGTGTTTAGTTTGATTCATCTTATTTCTGAGTGAGTCCGAATTTTTTGGGGCGTTGGAAAATTTATTAAATGGGGGATTCTAACTGGACGTTCCTGCTATATGCTATTATTCTTTGGTTTAGGATTTCCTCCATTCTCTGTTGTCACTCATTGTGCATGCTTTCCAGCAGATCCATCAATCCTAATAAAGTTTACTTGGTTTCATGGAGGGAAGAAAGAGTACACTAGAGTCCATACCTGAAGAGGAAATCTTGGATAATAATCAAGATGTTGACATGCTTGATGTAGAAGAAGGAGAGTTGGAGGGGGAGCAGAACCAACCCAATGAGCCGATAGAAATGTCAATTCAAGAGCCTTGTAGCAGAAACCGCAGGCGTTGGAAAAAAAAGAGGAATAAAAAGAAGAATGGTTCGGTGTCAAATATTACTGACATAAACAGGTCAGATTATTCTAAAATCATGTTTTCTTTTGTAATGTTTCAGTTCTGATTTTGAGAAGAAACGCTTTAATATTTTTCTCATTCAAGCTTCGGGTTGTGCTATCTAATAATAAATGGAATGGGATGCAAAGGACTGCTAGAAAGAACTAAACCACTTGATACAATCCTTTGATGCTAGAGAATTGGATTTGGATGGCACTCCAAATTCCATAATTTATTAACTATCTCCTACGCAGTTTGATTCCCAATGCATACTTGGTACAAAGTTTGTCAAAAGGCATTCCATTTGTTCAGAAAGAGGGACATCCAAATAAAGAACAAACACTTGTCCAATTAATTGTTAAGAGAGTAAATCCTTCAATACAAATGAACTAGGATTTTCTAACTCTTTGCTAGAACTATGATTTTCATTCTAAGGAATGTGTATTTCCATATCTATAATTTATGATGAAACTACTATCTTTTTCTTTTGCTGGGTAAACTTTTGCGGGGGAGGGGGTGAAGGCAATACTCAATCCCAGTCAGTGGTAACTACATCCACTTTTCTACTTTGGCTTTGATGCAGTTCATGAGTCCTCCTAAATCCCAAATCAGGAACTACACCTCTCTTTCTCTCTAGATTGTAGATATACTTAGGCCCTGTTTGACACGTCATTCGGTGCGGGCTGTCAAGCCTGGCAGGCCGTGTTTTCGTCTTTTCCTGTTTGGTTAGGGGAAGAGCTAGCCACCAAAAGACTCTGCCCTGAAAAGATGAGAGAAGCTCAATTCGAGCTTATTTTGGGAAGCTGGAAGTAAAGGTTCTCATTTTTTGTCTCATCTTCATGTGGAAAGACACACCTCCAACCAAACGGTCTGTGGGCTGCCAAGATCTTTATGTAAAACCCCACTACGTCTTTTGGCTATCAGATCTTCCGGAAGATCTTTCAAAAAAGACTTGCCAAACAACACCTTCATTTAATTTTACTTTTTTAATATGATTATATTTTGTAATATATTCTCGTGTGTTCAACTATTTCTTATATATTCTTACGGTAAAACACGTTTACTATTTTTTCCTAACATTTTTATTCTATTTTATGATTAGAAGGTATATAGTAAGAGAAAATCAAGAATATGTCTTCCTTTATGGTGGAACTTGTTAATGTTCTAAGCTTATGATTCTATAATTTATTCATGAAATCCTGAAAATTCATGTGAACAAATAATATATTATTGGATTTTCAGAAGTTTGCAATTTTTTTTTTGTGCACAATTTTAAGATTATTTTAATTTGAAAAGGAACATGCTTAATTTATAAAGGTTTTGGATATTACAGAATGGAGACTTTCACTCTGTTTGGGTTGATCTAATTTTACCTGCATTAGGTTCAAATTGTGCTCATAGATGTTGGTTTGAGAATGAATGAAGAAGCTCACCAAACTCTTTCAATTATTTTGGGTTCTAGTTGTTGGATTTCTTAGACAGATAGGTTCTGGATTAATGTCTGTTTTGGGGCCAATTTGACAAGTGTCACATTGAGCTTTTATTGTTTGTTAATCTAAGCTTACCTCTTTACATCATCCCTACCTTAGTTTATATCAATTTATCTTTTCACTTAGGGGAGGGAGCTCTTTGTTTCCTTTTAATATTCTGCAGTTCTCATTAGTTTTCTCTATCTTTTGCAGGTTTGTTATAGATACTTGTAGACATCTAAAGGAGAAGAAATCTTACTTGGTTTGGGCTGCTGTGGGTTGTCTTGGTATAGCTGCTTTAGGTGATCTTGTTAGAGAGGTAAACTTTCTATGCTTCATTCTTGTGCTGTAAGTAGTGAGATTGGATTGTTGGCTTTTTAGATAAATTACAATTAAATGAACAAAGAAAATGTTGTAGAAATTACAATATTAGATCGGCAATAAGATATAACATTCTTTGTATAAAATGTAAAATATATGAATATGAAAATGGGTTAGCATGTATATCGAAAGCTCCATTGTTTAAGGTACAAATCATTTTAAGTTAATGGATGCCATGCTATATGAAGTTGCCCATAGTCTTTATGATAAGGTAGATTGGAATTGCCTTTGGAAAATTCTGGAACTTAAAGGTTTTGGGGAAGTCTGGATTAAGTGGATGAAAGGTTGCATTAGATCAGTCTGGATCTCTATCTTGTTAAATGTCTCTTCAGTTGATTACTTCAAAACCTCTAGAGGTTTAAGGCAAGGTTGCTTGCTCTCCCCCCTACTTTTTTACTTTGGTAGCTGACATTTTGGATGCTTTCATGAAAAAGGCTATAGATTCTGATCTAACTAAAGGCTTTGTAGTGGGGCATGAGAATATCCATATTTCTCACCTTCAATATGCTGACGATACTATCTTCTTTATTGAAGCAAAGAATTGAGGTGTTTTGAAGTAGTAACAAGTCTGAAGACAAATTTAGAGAAGAGCAGTGTTATCGGCATCAATTTCCCCCTCATTTGATGACAGACCTGGAGGAGGCGATGGGTTGTAGGGAGGACTCTTTCTTTTTCTTACCTGGGTCTCCCCCTTGGGGGAAAGCCGATATCTGCATTTTTTTGGGATGCTGTAATATGTGAAAGAAGGTTAAGTACTTGGAAGTGGAATTATCTCTCTAAAGGTGGTAGACTAATCCTCATCAAGGCTATTCTCTCAAATCTCCCTATCTATTTCCTCTCCCTCTTTAAAGTTCTAGAAAAAATAAAAAATAGATTGGAAAAAATCCAAGGGACTTCCTCTGGTAGGGAGTAGGATAGATTGGCTGCCGCCTTGTAAACTGGAAAACGGTTTGTAAGGCCAAAAAAGGTGGGCTAGGGTTGGGTCACATATTGGAAAGAAATCGGGCTCTCTTGGGGAATTAGCTTTAGAGATTCAAAACAGAACAGAACTCTCTATGGACCTTTGTAATCCGCAACAGATATGTCAAAAGTAGTTGGGGACGGGGCAACTCTCTTCCTTTACGGACTCATTCCTCGCGAAATCCTTGGAAAGGTATCCTTCATTCTTTTGATTCCTTCACTCCCCTTACTAGATTGAAAGTAGGAAAAGGAAATACTATTAAATTTTGTACAGACCTTTGGTGGGGAAGCACTCCCTTCTGTGAAGCCTTCCCCTCTCTCTTTAGGCTAGTGCGTGATAAGCTTGCTCTCATTTATGTAACCTCGATAAGAGACTCAGAACTTTCTGAAATCACCTCCTTACTCGCCTTACTCTCAGAAGTGTTCATCTCTCACTCCACTGAAGACAAGCTTATTTGGTCTTTAACCCCTTAAGGCTCCTTCATTACCTCTTCTTTCTTTCAACACCTAACCACCAACCCACCCCCTCTCGTTTTCCGGGCAAAACGATTTGGCTCCCTATAGTCCCCCCTGGAGTTTCTTTCATGATTTGGGAGGCTTTCTTGCTCAAAGCTAAATACTTGTGACAACCTCCAAAAGAAGTTTCAAGGCCATCGCTTTACCTCTCCTACTATCTATCTGATGTGCTACAAGGATGGTGAATCTATCGGTCACCTGTTTTTTAATTGTGAAGTGGCTAGAAATATTTGGCAGTTCTTTCTCGATTCCTCATCTGGAGGCAAGTTCAGCTAGACTCCCTCTAATGCTGTTATAGAGTTTATCAACTCATGGCAAGGGCTAAAGATGATTTTGGACAAGAGAGGAAGCTGTTTCTAGAAAGCAATTGTTCATGCTGTCATGTGGAATATCTGGGAAGAAAGAAATAGGAGGTTATTTGAGGAGAATTGGGATATGCTCTTCACACAAGGCGCCTCACAACAACCTCACAAGCACATCCCATTGTGCATTGGAAACATCTCCCATAAATAATATCACATAAGTACAGGAGATGTTCCCAATGCATGGTGGGATGTGGCTGTGAGCATGGTTCTAAATATTGATATAGGCTGATACACCGCATATTAGTCTGTATCAGTGCTTTTTTTGTGTTTTATTTATTTATTTTTTCAAAACTGACTCATAGGGGTCAGTTGAAGTCTTGGCTGCCCTTTGAACCATGGCCTGATCAATACACCCCCTATAGGGGTGTATCGTGAAGGCTCCGATACGATACGTATCGGTCGATACAGTCTGATGGAGGTAGATTTGGCTCGACCCCTTGGCTGTGTGACACGTGGAAGAAGACGAGATGATCTGGCAGGAACACCAGCTCGACACGATGACATAGTGCGGCCGTCCCAAAGAGAGGCCCGAGCTTCTGAGCTCTTCAAAGAGAGGCTCGAGCTTCCCAAAAGGAATCCACGCTTCCTGGAGGTGAAACCCGAATTCTCCCTAAAGGATCCTTAGGCTAACAGCGAAGCCCGTAAAGGGCAAGGCCAAAACTAGCCCACCTCGGGCCAGTTCAGACCATATGCCAGCACTACGGGACAGTAGGACCTACTCATCCGAACTCAAGACTTCACCTCGCGCACCACTCTAGCACCTCAGCTCCAGGTCGCGCGACTGTGAAACCATATATGATAGATCCGTACTCTGGGGCAGCACGCCTGATTGGTCTGGGTCTGACAGACGACAATCACGCCGTAACGGCCATCTGCCACCGCCATCTCAGTTGTGGCAGAGACGGCCCTAGCAGAAAGGACAGTGGCGGTTATGCCTGCCCCCCCACAGAGGCGATTATACCTGACTTGGTAGAAATTTGGGAATGAGTGTATCGGGTGGTTATAAAAGGCCTTCCTCTCCCAGAGAAAGAGGTATGTGATGTTTGTGCTTTTTGGTCTTGAAATCTCTTTATTTTCCCTTGCCTTATCAAGAGCATTGACTTGCGCTTCAAAGTATTCCTACCGGGTTCCTCCCTGGAAACCTCCAATTTCTTCCTTGTTTCAGGCATCTTTGACTCCATAAGAGGCAAGATTACCGGTAGTTAAGACTGACTGGATCGTGCATCATCATTTGGCGCCGTCTGTGGGAAGACTTCAAAAGGCCTCCCCTAACCTTTAACTCTTTCTCAAAGAAACCTCAGTATCCATGGCTTCCTCCAGCAATAACAGGCACAACGTCGATTTGAATGCTGTAGGGGAACACCCTCAGCCCGCCACCGTATGCATCGGACAATTCACTGTCCCCCTCTCGACGGGCAAAATCTCTAGCCTCAATGCTCCAAGCACGGTGACACTTGTGAATGCTCCCCTTCCCCTCCCAATTGAGACAACCTTTGCCGAATCGACCGTTGTCCCTCTGGCGGCCAGCCAGAATCAGCTTGATGACTTGATGCAATGCATGCGGGCCATGCAAGCCCAAATGCAACAGTTCCAGCAACATCAACTCCAGCAGCAAGTACTACACCACATTTCTCAGTATCACTACCAACAACAGTTCCCCCAATTGCCTCTGAACCAACCGTAGCTCCCACCTTGACACCCTGCTGTCAAGCCGGTCAAGCCCTCTCCTCAGGGCGGGCACCTTCATCGAGGGGAATCTTCCCAACTGCAGAACTCCAGAAGCCAGGCCTCATCCCCGAGCAGGAGGGAAAGACTAACTACCCTCTTCTCGCAGCTTGCCGGCGGATCAAGGACCTCCCAGCCAATCAAGTCGGCACCTCGACACTCTAAGTTTGGGCTCCCGCTCGCAGAAAACCAATTCGACGTCTTGGCCACAGACTACCACCAACAGTCCGGGCCCATTGAGCTCAGCAACACCGAGGCAAGCAGCGCCAATACCGGGCCTTCCAAGCAGCAGCGGGCACCGGCGAAGTTGCCGAACTACCACCCACTTCCTGCCTGAGCTTTGAGGTAAAGAAGCAAGCTCGGACGAGGTAAAAGTTGCCCCTATCCTTTCAGTCCCTTCCCCTTGTCATTGGAACTCCTCGCGTTTTCCATCCAAGAGGTTATCTAAGCTATCCGAACTACTTGAACTAGACATCGCGAAAGGAAATTGAAAAGGCTAAGGGGACTCACCAAGGGAAACGCTACCGAACTAAGGAAAGTGACGCGAGCTGGGGACCTTGGATGCGAGTTCAAGGAACGATCGTTGAAATTTGGCAAAGGAAAAGTGGCCAGGGACCCCACTATTTATAGCCGCTGTACCCGTGCATCAACGGACGAGATCAAAGCCATCCAACGACTCTTAGGAAAACCGACTACAAAAGCCCCGAGGTGAAATCAGTTTAGCGTGAATTTTTGACGTTCGATAGTTGATAAATTGCTTGACGTCCGCACATGAGCTATACGTGACCCGGGCTGACTTCGATCGAGCCGCACTGACCTTGGTTGAGCCAAGAACGTAAGCGGGTCAGATTGGGGAATCTCTGAGCTGGACTAAGCACGCCACAGAGCAAATCCACCCGTCAGTCCGTGAACTCCCCATGCCGGGTCAAGACCCCAGGCATGGGGAGTGGGGGGCAATTGATGGAGGTAGATTTGGCCCGACCCCTTGGCTGTGCGACACGTGGAAGAAGACAATATGACTTGGCAGGAACGCCAGCGCGGCACGATGACGTAGCGCGATTGTCCCAAAGAGAGGCCCGAGCTCACGAGCTCCCCAAGAAGAGGCTCGAGCTTCCCAAAAGGAATCCTCGCTTCCTGGAGGCGAAACCCGAACTCTCCCTAAAGGATCCCGAGGCTAACAGCGAAGCCCGCAAAGGGCAAGGCCAAAACTAGCCCACCTCGGGCCAGTTCAGACCATATGCCAGCACTACGGGACAGTAGGACCTACTCATCCGAACTCAAGACTTCACCTCGCGCACCACTCCGGCACCTCGGCTCCAGGTCGCGTGACTGTGAAGCCATATCTGACAGATCCGTACTCTGGGGCACCATGCCTAACTGGTATGGGTCTGATAGACGACAATCACGCCGTAACGGCCATCTGCCACCGCCATCTCAGTTGTGGCAGAGACGGCCCTGGCAGAAAGGACAGTGGCGGTTATGCCTACCCCTCCACAGAGGTGGTTATACCTGACTTGGCAGAAATTTGGGAGTGAGTGTACCGGGTGGTTATAAAAGGCCTTCCTCCCCCAGAGAAAGAGGTATGTGATATTTGTGCTTTCTGGTCTTGAAATCTCTTTATTTTCCCTTGCCTTATCAAGAGCATTGACTTGAGCTTCGGAGTATTCCTATCGGTTCCTCCCCAGAAACCTCCGATTTCTTCCTTGTTTCAGGCATCTTCGACTCCATTAGAGGCAAGATTACCGGTAGTTAAGACCGACTGGATCGTGCATCATCACAGTCCAATACGTATTGAAATTTTGAACCTTGGGTGTGAGGTGCCATGGTGAGGAGCAGATCCGGTCCCATTTGAGGATAGTTACTCCTCCTTGGAGGCTCTTCGAGATTGCATTCTGGTTAACATTAGCAGCTCGAAGGTGAATAGAAAAATCTTCGAGGGTATCAGTCGGAATGACATACATAATAACTTAGTAACTGGCCTGCTATACTATCAACCTCTCCTTTTCACCCTCAAACCTGTCTTCAAATCACCCCAAGACAAGATTGTGAATTTATTCTAAACTTCGATGGCAGTTTTAGGAGAGCCACTAAGGACAGATCAAAGGTTGGTATTGGAGGACTGATTTGAATAGCAAATCGAGATTTGATTTGGGACTATAGTGGTCCAGCCAAGGCAGAAGATGCTTCTGATGCAGAGGCAAGGGCCCTCTTGGAAGGCCTCAGAATGGCCAAATCTCAACAGCTCAGCTGCATTGCAGTGGAAGTTGATTCGGGAAATATTATTAACTGGGCTTCAGGACAGATTCTAGACCCGTGGGAGCTATCCCATCTGTTAGAAATTAGGGAGTTTGCCTCTTATTTACACTGCAGTTTTAGATGGATTCCTAGAGAATTAAATTATGTGGTTGATAATGTAGCTAAATCTGGGCTGGGAAGGGATTTTTTGTATAGCTCCAATATGCTTCCTTCCTAGAGGGCAGTCTCTTTGCTTTTGTTGTGCTTAAAAGGCTTCTACATCCTCTCATGTACACCCCCCTTTTCTGAATCTTAATGAATTCAGTTATCTTCTCTCTCAAAAAAAAGTTACCCATAGTCAAACCAACTTCTCTTAGGAAAAGGGAAAGGTTTTCTAATTCTGATAAAACAGATATGTTGTCTAAATAGATATTTTTGGTTTACTAAAGTGGATTGCAAAATGAGAATGGTTGTTCTTGACAGCTTCCTCTTTAATGGAAGGCATTGAAACTCAAACAACCTTATTATATGTTCTGAAATGGCTTAAACCTGTAATGTTCTGGAAAAAAATGTTTTCAGAGAATGGCAGTTGAGAGTAGCCTGAGAAGCCATTTTAGTGTATTTGAGGGAGCTTAATTTGGGCGTTATCCGACATATCTCATAGGAAACATTATTTACGTGCTGCAACTACATTTTTCGCATAGTTTTATTCATGTTCTATCATCATTTACTTGATAAGATTGTTTATGAACTATCATTTTTTTTAGTTAATGGATAAATGACTCAAAATATTGGTAAGAGCAAGATTAAAAGTAACATTATCAAGTCTTCCAATGAAGAGATGGACAGGATAGAAAAACTTTAAATCATAAGAAGGCCAATGAGCTAATGCAATTCGTTCAGGTAGAGAGAGAGAGAGAGAGAGAGAGAGAGAGAGAGAGAGAGAGAGAGGATGTCATCAGCGAATGAATTATTAAGGATGTCAGGAACTCCTTAACAGATGAAACTGAAGTTGGGTTGATTACTATACCCTTGAATATTTTATAGTTTATTTATTTTATCCACTGCAAGGCAAAGCAATGTCTTTGAGTTCAGTCATTTCAGTCATTCTCAAACAGCTGTTCATTCATCAAAATAGGGTGTTTGCTCTGGATGCTAGGGATCTAGCTTCTTTGATGTAATGATGATGAAACAAAGGGCCTTCAGCTCCCTATGTTTTTCCAAAAAATAACTACCAGTAAATCTCTCTTCAGCTCCCATCATCTTCCAAGTAATAATTGTCAAACTAGGGCTGCAAATGGATTGGATTGAATCGGATATACCTAAATCCAAATTTGATTTGTTAATATTTGGATTTGAAAATATAACTGAGTTCATTCTTTGGCCAAAATTTAAGTTGGGTCAATGTGGGAAAGTATTTTGGAAGTAAGCACTCAAGTGGTCATGTGGTGCATTTGGGAGGAAAGAAACAGTAGGATTTTTGAGAATCTCTCTCTTCTTGGGAAGACCTCAAAAGAAAAGTGATTCAGTTTATAGCCTCTTGGTCGGTTTCCTCCCTTTTCTTCCTAGGAATAAATCTGATCAGCCAAATTCTCTTCAAGATATTGCATTCTTCAGTATCTTCTCATCAGATTTAGAACATCCTCAACTCAAGACATGTTAGTGACTTTCTCCTCAAGTTCGATGGCAGCTGCAGATGGTCATAGAGGGCCTGCTGGAGTTGGGGGGGCACATCACTGAGGGCCTTCTGGATCCGAGGCTGGGAAAATCCATTGATTCTTTTCATTTTAATCCATTTGAAATCCATTAATGCTTACCCATTTGCTGGTAGAAGGCGATACAAGGAATGTGATTGTGAGCCATAGCCATGATGGGAGTCCATGGAAATTTTCCCATTTGCTAAATGAGATCTGGGAGAATTCTTCTGACCTTTGTTGTTGCTCTTTTAGATGATTACAAGGGATATGAACTCCTTGACCGATTCTCTTTCAAAACTAGGGATGGACAGAAATGTTTTGTATAGTGCAAATACCTTACCAGTGTAAGTGCTTTGAATTTTTTGTTTCTTTTTAGTTTTTTTATACATCCTTCATGTACATTCCCCCTCCCTTTGATTAATTAATGAAAGTTACCTCTTTTCAGAAAAAAAATATAAGGATTTGAATTGCATCTTATCCATTTGACATGTATCAGATTTGGGTTGAATTCTGATTGCAAACGGACATTAAATTATCAGGAAAAATCTATGATGCTGGAAAGGCACAGTACCGGAAGTGTCTTGACCAATCAAAACCCACCCATGAATTTTGATAGATTCCACTTGATTGGTTAACACATATGATACTGGTTGATTGGTCACAATTTTTTTGGATATCATGTCTTTCTGATGTCATAGTCAAACCCTAAATATCATTACCTACATTCTCATGGTTTGCATGGTGAGCATAATGTTGGACTAGTGAAAGGGCACATTCTATGCACGTGTGCAAGTAAGTATTAACCATATATGATATATGGTATTTGGATTTAACTTTTTATAACATGCATGGAACCCAGGGCAACTATCGGCTTTATTATATAGATATGTTGTCATCTTCATTAACCAACAACTAGAATGGCAACTATATTATCTATTCCTGAAATTTCATCAACTTGACTGGCAATGATTTTATCCATTCCTGGAATTTCATCATGGGTTGGGATTGTTTCATTGAGATTTTGAAGTTACAGGTGAAAGCAATACAGGCTTGCGGAGGTCAGATGACTGCTGATGGGAAGCGACCTCGAACAGGTGGTGGTATACTGTGGAACATTCTGAAAGTACGTGAACCAAAGGCTTACAAAGAGATAATGACAAAAGGAAAGGAGTTTGAGGTGTGAGAACCACCTCTATTACTTATTTATCAAAAAAAATTCACCTCTATTACTTCTCTTGCAGATAGATATTGATGTCATAAATTCATTGTAAAGTTGGAATCTATCTTAATCTATAGCTTAGTTATCAAGGCAACACTTAGGCGATAAAGCATTTTTTTGGGGGTTGCAGGTTGCTTTATGCCTTGTCTTGATGTTTTTGTATTGGAGGTATACAAATTTTAGGTGCAGTGCAACTAAGCCAGATTGTGTTGTATAGATAAAGGTGAAAAAAAGTATTATAACACACCAAATTTCAACTTAGAGATCCATAATAGAAATGGAAATACATTTGTTGTGGTGGGGTTTTAACTAGTGGCTTTCATCATGGTGTCCATTAGAATAAGGCATTTCTACTTCTCTCAATGCTTTAAGCAAAACAAAGCATCATCTTTCTCTATCTATGTCAAATCAGGGCTCTACATCTTCATTTGTTTCTTTCCTTTCCTTTTCTTCCGTCTCTAATCACTTGTCTTTGTCTCTGTCTTTGTTTGTTTGTTTGTTTGTTTTCTTTGTTCTTTGATCTCACAACATAAACAATATAAATATTCTCTTTATATAAATATTCTTTGATCTCACAGCACAAACAATTCTTGCCTCAGACATACCCAGTATGTTATAATGGATTCTGTATCAAGTGCTGGTTCTTGATGTCATCTAGGAAAAGGGTATTTCTGGTTCATTAAAAAACAGTGGTTTTGATTATCCAATATGCATGGTTACCTAGACCTTGGTTCTACGTCTTCTCTCCCAATTATGGATTATAACCTTGTAATTTCTAAATCTTATTTTGAACCTCCATTGCAGAAGCAATTAAGGAAACAAGGTATCAGACAACCGCTGGGGCAAAAGGAGGGCTCTTCTCAAAGATCTGTATGTGCATCTTCTGATGGGATTTCAGACCATGTTGCAGATGATTTGCCGCTTGCAACTAAAACACAAAGTGAAGCTGAAAGGAATGGTGCTCAAGGGAGGCGGACATCTGTCCTGAACAGAATACGGATACCTGTCGCTTATGAGGACCTCGTTGAGGAGGATCCAAAAGATGAATTTACTTGATCTTCTGAAACAAGGGAGAGAGTAGAATGTAAAGAGGCTTTTTAGGTGCCGATCTTGAGTTCTGATGATGAAATACTTGACAAGTTATTGGAGAACGTTTCATTTTAGAGAAATTTCCCCTTTCTGATGTGATGAGTTATCTCTTCTTTTACTTTGTCAAATAAATAATGAAAAGTAACAAAGAAAAGGAATAATATGATTTTTTAGTCTTTCCACTCGATCCAAGCACAAGCTTACCCAGTTACTCGTCAACTTGCTTTGTAGTTTTTTTCCTAAACTTGATTTCTTAGATTTAAGGATTTGAAGACCTGCCTGAAATATCCATGAAGCATTTTTAACTTTGAAATAAGCTATTGCCTGGCGTCTGCCTATGTTTAATTAGTCAAGTAGCTCTAGAAACCGGCATGTTCTTTGGTGAAATGCCCATGTTTGTTTTATTGCATCGCCATTTATGCTTGCTTTTCATTCATTGATTTGTTTACCGTAAGACATGAATATGGGTGGGTGGATGGAGCAGTGCAGCAGGTAGGAAAATGTGAATTTTGTAAAGCTATTAAAAAGTAAAAATAATTATACTGTCAAATTTCACTATAAAATGCTTCTTTTAATCATAAAACTAACCATTCCCCTTTCTTTAATCAGATATAAGGGTGTCAGTGGACCGGTTTTTGGATTGGACCCCGTTTCATTCATTGATTTGTTTACCGTAAGACATGAATATGGGTGGGTGGATGGAGCAGTGCAGCAGGTAGGAAAATGTGAATTTTGTAAAGCTATTAAAAAGTAAAAATAATTATACTGTCAAATTTCACTATAAAATGCTTCTTTTAATTATAAAACTAACCATTCCCCTTTCTTTAATCAGATATAAGGGTGTCAGTGGACCGGTTTTTGGATTGGACCCCGTTCAGTTCAAATTGATTGGATGGACCAATAAGACACATTGGATTGGATCAATCTGGTCCAAAATATTTTTTAGATTGGACTGGACCTGGTCTGTTCGTAATATATTGGATTAAGCCAAATCTAGTCCCTTGATATAATATAAGAATATAGGTATCAATAGATCAGGTTTGGGTTGAAACAAATCTAATTCAAAATGAATTTGAACGGATTGGATGGTTAGACATTGAATTGGACCGGTTTAAAATGATCTAAAATATTAATTGGACCGGATTGGACCTGGTCTATTTATAATGAACTTTTATTGGATTGGATCGAATTGGACCAAATCCATTCCAATCGATAGGGGTGTCCACGGTTCGGTTAATCGAACCAAGTCACTTTTTTTGTAAACTGAACCGGTGGTACCAATTTTTCTAATTCTCCAAATCGAAACTGAATCGGTACCACCGGTTAACCGGTCCAATTCAATGTCTGGACCGGTTCGGTTCTTTGGTTTTTTATATTTATAATATATATTATACAATCATATGTATAATATTATATAACAAATAATAAATGATATATAATATATTATAAATATTTGAAAAATATATAATATATATATAATATTTATAAATAGATCATTATAAATATAATATAAGTATATATTTATATACATAATAAGTATATATTTATATAATACATAAAAAATATATGACGTATATTAAAAATATATACTGGTCGATTCGATTAACTGTGGGTTTTTTTGTAGGTTAATCGAAAACCAAACCGATCCTTCAAGTTTTAAAAAATCTCGAACTGAAACTAAATTAATCGATTCGATTAACCATATCACATTTTGCGGTTCAGTTTTGTTGGTTCGATTCAGTTTTTCTGTTTTTTATGGACACCCTTACCGATTGACACCCCTTCAGATATAACTTTCTCGTTACCGGAAAAGAAAAAAAATTAGATATAGCTTTCTACGTTGCATTCAATTATTAGAAAGATAAACAAAGATGCTATGATTGTAAATTTTTAGGCCTTAAAATGGGTATCCTTGACTCAAAACGGTGAAGTGGGACACAACTCAGCCTTGATCCCAACTCCCAAGTCCTAAGTTCCCAACCATTAGAGAAGACAAGGGACAGGTGGCAAGTTATTAGATACATCTAAATGTCTTGTCACCTCTCCTGAGTCCCAGGTAGGATTTAAGCCCCGTCATACAGTTCTTTTGAGTGATGAACCGGCGGGAGTGCTCACAGATAGAGAAAGAAAGTGTTGCACGGGGAGAGAGTATGATGAAACTGACGAGAAAGTGGATGAAATTGAACTCTCGCAGGGATGAAGACGATAATAATTTATCTCTCCCCACTCGTGACGACCCATCTCTCGACGATTTCCATCAAATCGACACTGAAGACCTCTCTCTCTCTCTCTCTCTCTCTCTCTCTCCGGAAGCAAATTAAGGATTTCGTTCGTCTTTTCTTCCTTCATTTCATTTGCTTTCAATCACGAATTTATTAGTGCTTGAATTGTTATTCAATTGATGGACTGAAAGTAGAGACGAAAAGATTGCAAGTTCAACTTAAATCTCCTGTATTTGCACGTTATTATCTTCGAAATTTCACCGTCCTTTTCCTTTTCCTCGTTTGACACAGATTTATGTGTCACATGAGTTTAACGTATCTTAATTATTTTCAACTACCAATATTCTCCTCTTATTTTCAATTTTCTTCTTTAAATGTTAGAAAAATTGATTATTATTATTATTTTTTCCCTCTTGATTTACAGAACAAGCGGAGCTGGTTCGGTCCTTAGAAAGGAGCCAAGCTAAACAGAGTTTTCTCTGGAAGGTAGGTAATTTTCATGTAAGCTCTTTCAGATGTGACTCCCATTCATGGTTTAATGGTTAATGAGTTAGGTTTTATTTGTTCTTGTAGAGTGTATTCGCGGCCCTTCTCTTTTGCTTTGCAGCATTTCTTGTGTTATCTATCTTTCATCAAGCTTCATATCCATGGGAATTGGTGAGAATTATTACTTTATGGTGTTTTCAATTTCAGAAATTGTGAACGTTTGAAATCCATTCCTTCATTTCTGTCAGCATTTGATTCGCATTACTGGAAGAATTTTACTTGAGAGACGGTTTATGAGAACCTTGTTGAGCAATAGACTTTGAAAAAAGGAGTCGCACAAAAAGTGAGTGGTTAGTTACGTTTGCATCCACGATAACTTTTGGGCAATATCTATGATGCCAGACAGGTGTAATACCGAAGAACTTTCACCAATCAGAACCCCCGTAAATTTTGATGAATACCATCTGCTGATTAGTTGCCAATTTTATGATACTTGTTAAGTATGTATTTGGAACTGTGGAAGTTTATTGACAAACGTTTTGTACTTGATTTGTTTGGAAAATCGAGAAAAGCAATGATAAACTATTTATTGACACTTAAGCGCCATTAGACACCACATCAGCAAAACAGTGAATAAATGCCTATCCGTTGGGGGAAGCTCTAAAATGAAGCTTCCCCCAAGGGTAGGCGTGCATATAAACCAAAATCTACTTTTGCAAATCCCTATGCGTTTGGGGGAATGCTGAAGTGGTGCCTATGTGGCAGTGTTTATTCAATTAACGCCCACGGTTCCAAGCACACGCTAATTAGTTATAAGTTTTTAGTTATTTTAAGATGTTATGCCTTCTGGTATCATAGTCTGGCTCTAACTTATATGCTACTCAAAATGAGCATCTATTTCTATATCCATTATTCGTTAAGTGACATCAAGTTGCTCAATCAGCTCACTTGACAACACTACTTCAAGCTTGACCAGTTCTGCACTGAGATTGACCTTTATTCTTTTATCGGATTCATGAGCCATGACAATGTGAACAAGAATACTTGTTTTATTGAAATAGAGTATCCTTTGTCCTATCTTTTATCTTTTCCACAATTTCTGTTTTGACAAGTTATTCCTGCTTTTGTCCTTGTCAATTCATCTATCAATAGCTGCCTTTAACTGCACAAAGATTTCTACCTTGAATCTAGGTTTCAAATGATTCAAAGAGTGGCATGGCATGTAGGTTATGGGAGAATTTCCATCGACTGCCCTCTGCTTCATCACCTTCATTCGGTACTATGTGTAGGTAATTAAAGGAGGATCACTTTCTGGCATATAGCTTTTCAGCAATTTAATGGAACCCTTTACTACACCGGCATATGAAATTTCTTAATCTTGTAAAACCCATGTAACCTTTTCATGTTGCAAATTGCAATATATGGCATCGTGATGAAATGCCCCATCAAATTGAGGACAGATGGAAGGAAATAATGACATATTAATGCTGATGAATGAATGCTTCCTTCTAATTACTTTTACATAGACTGCTATTTATCATATTATGTAGAATGTTTCGGGCATTACTCATTATCAGTGCATGGAGGAAATCACTTGGGTTTTTTGTCTGTTGGCCACTGATGGACCTTCTGAGAGCTGTTATTTGCTGTCTGTTTATGGGTTCCTCTACTGAAACCATGACGGATATCTTATTTTATCATCAAGAGTTAATTATCATGCTTCTTACCTTTTTTTATATTGAACAGCGCTATCATGCTTACTTCATGGATGAGATTGAGTCATGGGTTGTCATCTCTGCAGGTTTTTCACCTTACTTGTTCTCATTGTTCAATAGTTCTGGTGTTGTTGATTCATGTCATAGCTTTGAAATAAATAGATTTCATGCGCGCACACACACACACACATGCAACTGGTAAGCTATTTTTATTTGATTGTTGTTTGTTAATATAGTTAATCATTGGTCTACGAGATGAACAGTGTGATGGATAAAAAAAAACTTAAGAACAGGTTGTCTTTTGTTCTGTCTGCATCCAAAGCATGTAGAATCCACTAATGAATAAAGTGCAATGTATTTAAATATCTTGCAGACTGGGTAGCTGTTTTATCCTGTTTGATGGCAATTATGGGGCTACTTCAATGTTCAGAATCTCATCGACAATGGATTTGGTATTCCTGCTATGGTGGCATTTTACTAACAGTGTTCTGGTTATATTACATGCTGAGGTAAATCAAGTAGAATCTTTCCTCTACTTATCTATTTAACCATTGCCAAACCAAAAGAAAAAAAATATCTGCTTCAGGAAAAGTACGGAGTATTTAATGAATTTCATAATAATCGGTGAAGCCTGTTATCAACCTCTATTAATTTATGTATTTATTACAGTTTGTTTCTCAATTCATTTGTTTTATAGCTCTTTTTAGGTTAGTTATTTGACTTGCCTAGTTGAGAACTGGAACCAGAAGTACACAAACCCTGTTCAATGAACCGTGTTTATTTTCATGTGTAAAACTAAATCCCCTTGTTTGTTTTCATGTGTATATAGTTTGGAGTAATACAACCTGTACATTTATCCATTTGGATGCTTTGTTATTCTAGGCTCCTATATTCAGTTCTTATTTTACTTTTCTGTTTATGTAATTTTATTAACATTAATATCAAATGTATGATAGGATGCCAAAATTCCGATGGGATATTATATGGCTCCCTTTTGGGCCTCTGAGGTATCAAATATCATATCCATGTATCCATCTATATATGCACCCATCTCCCCGTTTGTGTGTGTTGTTAGACTCATCCTTTTTCCGTATTGTTGAGATTGCAGTGGTGCTATAATATGCCTATATGTGGACCATCTACTCAGTGAGTCATCTGAAGAAGTAAGAAAACTACGTGCCTACATGTATGCTTATAAGGCCACCTAAAAGTTGAGGTTCAGGTTTGTTTTGTTCCTTCCGCTTTATAGCGTTTCAATGGTTGTTTCCGGAATGGCACAGTGGAGCCATTGAGAACATTTCATTCAATACAAGGGGAAACCCGTTTACGTTTACTCTGTCTGCACAATGGGGATGCCAGGCTCTTGATACACACTACGCACTACTCCCGTTGATGGACTTGTTGGTTTCTTTTCAAAGCTGACCCAGTCCGGAAATTGTGGCTTTTTGCTTCTTTGTTCATTTCCTGGACGTTTTTGTTGTTTGTACTTTGTAGTTATAGAGAAATTGAAGGATCAAATGTAAAAGGTGGTTGATCTTGATTCTTAATTATATAAGCTCGTGTGGGAGATGGTTTGTCGTTGGCCTTAAGACTCTCCACCCCCCCTTCCGATCTTCCATGTCCTCTTACCAATTGATATTGAGAGAGAAGGCTGATGGAGGAAGAAGGAAAAGAGGGTAACCTTTATGAGAGGAAGCCAGTCACCCCCTATCATGTCGTAAGTTTGTCAATCGCCATTGTCATGATGATCAATGGTGGTGATTTTCTATGGAAGATCCACCTTGGCATGATTGTACTGGGCTACTGGTGATGGGTTTCATCCCTTATTCTCTCCTCCCTCTTTCTCTCACTATTCATGGTGGTTCTGGGTTTTGTTTTTATTTTCTTTTTCCCAAAATTAAATATTGGTCTTACGAGATTTTAGCTGTCGATCGGGAAAGGAGTTTGAATGGTTTAACAGTTTAAATATGGGGTCAAGTGTTTTGAGTAAATCAACACTACTCATTGATGGGTTTGGAGTTAGCCAGGGTGTCTTAACCTCCAGGTGACGGGTCGAATGGTTTAACTTTTTGAGTTAATAACGGCTTAAATCTATCTGATCATGTAATTTCCAGTCATTCCTCACTAAAATCCTAGAAAGGGTTGTTTCATTGGATAGATATAATAGATTAATAAATTCAAAGATGAATCTGGGGGCCCTTGGTAGCAAGGTTCAAAATATTGATACGCCTGATAAGTTGGTAGAGGCGTATCGGTATTTTTTTTTATTAGTTTTTTAAATATGGTTTAGAGAGACCGGTTTAAGATCTGTCTACTCCTAAATCGATCAAAACCCCAATACACTTTAAGTAGAGGTGTATCAAGAAACTCCCGATACGATACGTATCGGTTAATATATCGCTATTTTTGGTAGTTTGACATTTGCTCCAAAGATCATCACGCACTATTAAATGGGTTTACACATGATGGATTGAATGAAAATCAGTATGAACATAATAACCTGGCATTTTTACTTTGATAAAACTTTTTTGAAGCAAAAAAAAAAGGGTTAAATTATATGGCTAGAAGCATCTAATAATATCAAGCCTGCATCCTCTGCTTCAAATTCAATAAGTTCCACACAGAAAAAAAAAATTTCAATATGTTCCACGTCCACAGTTGACCAAGTGGCTGTAGCACTTCCAAGTTCCAGTGCATTAGGTATCAAGGTCAACTTGGGACAACCCGTTTACTACATTTGACAAGTTTGCTAATTGGTGTGCCCGTGTGGCTCATCCAGTTTAATCCAGCATCCACCGATAGGTCTTGATTATCTAAGGTTGTGTTTGGTATTATTTTTGTTTCTATTTGGGATTTACATATAAATTTTTGATAAAATGGGCCATTGTTTGCATAAGAAAATTCCATTCTTGGTATTAAATGAAAGTACTATTGTCAATTCTTCATGAAATCCTCAAATTTGATATTTCAATTATAAGTGCCAACTTCAATCCAATGCATACATTTTTTAGTGAAAATGGTTATATGATGTGATGAGACAAATTCTCAAAAATTTGTATAAAAAAACCCCAATGTTTATAGTAGATACAATAATAATACCAAACACAACCTAAATCTAATACATAAAATATGTGAAAATGGGCTTTGGTTTATCATTCAATTGTGGTTTTAAATTGGTTTGACAGTACTTCGTATTTGTAACAATTCACATTTTCAGTTGGAATTTGGTTTTATCCTCACAAAACCGTGTTCGTACTGCCCTTAGAGCCCTTTGCAGCCATGCATTGAGGACATCTTTGTATTTATATATTTTTTATTCATGACACATATTCTCAATACATAACTGCAAGTGACTGTGAGGACGGTTTTGTAAGGACGAATCTGAATTTTTCCGGTCCTAAAGCCTGGGCCGGGCACAAAATTTACGCCCATATCTGAACTTTTGTGAGCCAGCCCGGTTCGGACTTCCGGCGCTGGACCTTTCAAAACACTTCCTTTTATAGTGTGTTCTTAGGGTGTGCAGTCAGGGTTTACCTTATTCTTTTGAGTCGTCCATTTTAGTCGAAACCCTAGCTTCCTTTCTCCTCTTACTCCTATCGCGCCTCAAGGTATTATTCTCCTATTCTAAAGTTGAATTTGAGGCTTTGTTTTTCTGCAATTCAGATTTTATTTAATGCACGAATCGACTAGACCACGGCTCTTCGTTTTGGTACTTGTGTGCAAATTCTTGAGTTTCTAATGTGTTTCATGCCTTTTCATTTTTCTCTCGGGCTATTTGGTTCTGCAACTAAAACATTTATAATTTTATATCTTTAGCTTTGGTTTTTATTATCTATAACTTAGTTTTCTCTTGACAACGTTCAATCGCTAACTTAGTTTTCATTTTCCTACAATTTCCATCATATATGTTTGTGTTTTCTTGTTCTTTTGCTTCCCTGATGGGTGTGTTATGATTTGAAAATTGAGGCAACAGCTGTAGGATTGTGTTCTGCGATTGATTTTATAGTTTTCTTTTATCAATGTTGTTACGGAGAATTAGCGCTAAATAGCTGGTTGAATGCAGACATAGTTGGAATTCCGAGGGATTGTGAAAATGGTGGAGAAAACAAGGGGCAGAAAGGAAGAAGTCGTTACTAGGGAGTACACAATCAACCTTCACAAGCGCTTACATGGCTGGTAAACATTTCTTGCTTTATCCAATCCATAGGATATCTTTCTTTTTTCATGGTTGCAACTAACTTATGTGCCTTTTGCCTGTTCCCGAACTCAATACAACCTTCTGCTTGTATAACTGAGTTACTGGAAATGTTAAATCATGCTTCAGTCTTGTTGGTTATTAGATGCAGCAATTATACATGTTTGTTCTGAATTAGGTTAGGCGTACTAGTTGGTTATTTGCGATGAAGTGTACTCTGAAGATTAACATAGGATTATGGAATCCCTTGTTGAATCGATCGAAGCATGTAAGCTTATTCCTACCGAGTAAATAGTTGTTTTTCTGACATCTACTGTAAACTAAGGAGGAAGAAGGGGGTGGAACTTCCTTTTCGCAATAAGATTTCTAAGAATGCGTCAGTTTAAATATGTGTCAGACTCTGAGATTGTTTTCTTTGTTTCCTTTTAATTTTTGGTAGGGGGTTCCATTTTTTGGTTAGGTACGTGAAACCAAAACAAATTAACTGAAAACTATGCTTTCTCCGTTCAGCAACCTAGGAATAAACCAACAGTATCAGTTATAATTAATAATTTCATATCTTAGCCCACAAACTTATTGGTTAGATTTTTTGAATGGGTTCTAGCTGGTTTTCCTAAGTTGGCTTGATACTTCTGAAGGAGTTTGGTGCAGCAACTTGTGGTATAATATCCCTTTTGAACAGAAGAGCTGGTATGCTCAGATAGGGACCTTAGCTGACTCAGCATTTCCAGTACTTTGTGGCTTAAATGATGATGGGTCTCATGACCAAGAAAATATGTCCAGTGGTCCAAATGAAGATTAAATGGAAGGTACAGGACAGAAGATTAGGTTTAGTAAACCATCTTGGGTGAGGCTACACTGTAGATCTTGCCATTCATTGGCAAGCAAATTTTGTATAGAACATTTATTATTGTTGTGTTGGGGCTAGGTAGGATGTGTATGTTATTCTTTTAAATTGGGTAGTTTATATGCTCATTCTATGTATTTATAGTCATGACCCTGTTTCTAGACATTGGGGGATTTCCGTTTTTGAAACCCTTTTTGGCCATGTCTGTGACAATGCCTATGTCTACTGAGCCTTGTACTAGATAGTGCAGGTATATGTAATAGATGTTATGTACTATAATAAGAAGTAATCATGTTCCTAGCTAGATGTTGGAGGCTTTGTCTTGTAGAAATTAACTCACGGGGGTATGTGTAGGGTTATTTTTTTGGGTGGGGGGCTGATACATTGTATCACTTTTGGTGCTTTGAGGCTGCTTGCTAGTTCCCTCCCTCTCTCTCTCTCTCTATCTATCTATCTATCTATCTATCTTCAAATGGAAGTTGAGTTATCTTGGGTTTCTAAGCAGCAATTCTTGATTGGCTGTTATACTTATATCTTATCATATCATGTGCCTTATAGTTTGTAATTGCATCAATGATTACATAGAAGAGAGAAATAGTTGTAGTTACATTGAATTCCCAATGTCATCATGGGTGCTATATATATATATATATATATATATATATATAAACAAGTTTTGTAATATAGGTACTAAACATTTTTTCAAGTATGTATCCAAAAGGGAAATTGATATTTGCAAATTATACCTTTGATCTAATTTATGACAATAATATAAGATCTAATTAGTAATATGTTCTGACCTTGTGATTTACAGCACTTTCAAGAAGATGGCCCCCAAGGCCATAAAAGAGATTAGAAAGTTTGCACAGAAAGCTATGGGAACAAAGGATGTGAGAGTGGATGTGAAGCTGAACAAACATATCTGGAGTAGGGGCATTCGAAGTGTCCCAAGGAGGGTCAGGGTTCGCATTGCCAGGAAGAGGAATGATGATGAAGATGCAAAGGAAGAGCTCTACTCGCTTGTGACTGTTGCTGAAGTTCCACCAGAAGGGCTCAAGGGACTAGAAACAAAGGTCATCGAGGAGGGTGATGAATGATCCATCCACATTTGTACCTGGGCCTTTTACCATCTTATTTGGATAGGGGAGAAATCACAAGAAAAAGTCGAGAAATTTTGATTGCTTCTAGTTCTTGTAGACATTGCTCTGTTATTCACATCAAAACTAGAATCTTACAGTGGTTGTGGTAGTACTATTCTTCAATGGTTTTATGGCTCGTGGGTCAAATATTCTTCATGTTCTCGCCTTTCTTTTCATTAATTTGAAAATTCTAATTATGCTTAGTTAATATTTATTTAACTTCAACTAGAATGTGAAGATACCAGTTATATAATAAAGAGAAGATCCACCCATCTTCTCATGCCTACATTTTTTTAGGTTGATATAGGTTGGAGGACTGCATCACACTGAATATAAGCCTTTTCTTTGGTTTGCCATCGAGTGTGGGAAACATGCTCTCACGCTTCAAGGCTTTGCAGGTCCTCCGTGTATGCGAAGGGTAACATGTTCACATTCTGGTGCTGCCACATAAAGCATCTATTCTGTGGTTTAGACAATTATTGCCCATTTGGGAGGGTTTAAACGGAGCGTCTTCTGGTGCAAGATGGGCCTTCCACGGAAGCCATGAAGCAGTGTTTATAAAAAACTTGAAAAAGCCTGAAATACGATTACATGAGCCGAGGGTTTCCTGGAGAAGTTGTTTTTCAGCGTGGCTCAATCAACACGAAAGCCCTCCCAAACGGGGTCTTAAACTTAACCTTTGGTGAGATGCTACCGAATAGGTGGGAATTGGGAACTGGCTGTCCCCTTTAGTCGCTTAAGAGAGTCCCCCTATCGTCCTTTCTCATCTTGGGTTGCTCCTCAATCATAATCTATGTTAATTTCTCACTAAACAAAGAAGACGGA
This sequence comes from Nelumbo lutea, assembly GCF_056320005.1. Taxonomy (NCBI): domain Eukaryota; kingdom Viridiplantae; phylum Streptophyta; class Magnoliopsida; order Proteales; family Nelumbonaceae; genus Nelumbo; species Nelumbo lutea. The sequence goes on along the minus strand of NC_142691.1, from coordinate 6,709,836 downwards.
TTCGATTTCCAACAAGGTGCGTAGACGGCCATATTTTGATCTTTCCAAATTTGAATTATAGGTGATGAAGGAAGATTTAGCCCGACCTCTTTATTATGAGACACGTGGCAGAAACGACAGTTCGACAAAAGGGGTTAAGCCTAGGCGGGAACAAGGGGACACACTTCGCCGAACTAACCCACCTTGTAACAGCTTGGGATAGACTTCGCCGAACTGCACCTTGTAACAGCTCGGGATGGACTTCGCCGAACTGACTACCTTGTAACAGCTCGGGATAGACTTCGCCGAACTAACCCACCTTATAACAGCTCAGGATAGACTTCGCCGAACTGACCACCTTGTAACAGCTCAGGGTAGACTTCGCCGAACTGCCTTGTAACAGCTCGGGACACATTTCGCCGAACTGACCCACCTTGTTACAGTTCGGGATACCTCCGAGCTCAAGACCACCTCGCTCAGCACTTCGCATCATCTTCTAGGCACCAAAACCAAACAAGTCGTACCATGCCTGACACCAGGGAAGTCCGTGCCCGAGGGCGCCACGCCTGACTGACTTGGGATCTGACGTTTTGACAGCAGCACTCTAAACGGCCACCTACCACCGCCACTGACGCCGCCATCTCCAGTTAGACGGTTAGGCAGTGACGGTTCTGTCTCACCAGAAGGGATGACGGCCGAGTTGACAAGCGCAAGGGTAATCATACCCGATCTGACAAGGGCCTCGGGACGAGTACGCGAAGTGACTATAAGAGCCCCCTGCCCCCCGACAACGGAGGTATGCAAACTTTGCGCTACCTGGTATTACCTTGCTTTTGAAGGATTCTAACTTGAGCTTCGGAGTCTCTACACCGGGTTCCCCCCGGAGCTTTCCTATCTCTTCCGTTTCAGGTTTCCTATTACCCCGAATTCAGAAGCAAGGCAACGGACAGCTAAGACCAGCCGGATCGCGCTCCATCAATAGGCATTTAAGCAAATACAGGATGCGGCAGGGACACTAAATTAAAAAAGAGCAAGCTTTGAGTGTGTTAAGGTGTGAGATTTGTAGTAGCTAATGAAGCTTCTCTTGGTGTTGTGTAGTGAATTTCGAGTCTAGGCAATCAATTTCTAGCTAGTGTATTTCTGTAATATATATATGCTTAGCAATGTGACTGTCAGTAGCTCATCATGATCAATCCATTCAGGGGAAGGAGGCCCATGACATTTCTAAGAAATAATAATAATGATGTCATGGCATGGCTATCTGACCAAATGGCAGCAACAGCATAGATCCCTCAAGTCTCAACCTTGGGCTTGTGCAAAAAAAATGCAAAGGTCACCTCTCTTTAGGTAAGATTTGTTGGAATTGCATTTTCTGACTTTTCTCCTGTAAAAAGAGGCAGACAACAGTGCAGTCGTCCATTTTTGAAGTAGGGAATTTGCCTCTCCATGCAGTAACAGCTGCATCTACCACTGCTCTTGCAGCTTCCTTTTCACTCTTTGCAAGCCACACAATAGATGTCACTTCCTTGATGCTAAGCACATCCCATACCTACATCAACCGACACATGCTATCAGTCAAACGCCATGAACAAAAAAGGGTCTCAAATCTTTCCAACTCATTGTTGATGTCAAGAGCTGCCTTACCCCATCGGTGGCAAGAACAAGAAATTGATCATTCACAGACAAACGATGATGGGTAATCTCCGGGATGGCAATTATGCCATGATTCTTTAGCTTGAAATCTCCGAAAGCTCGTGTCATGGCGAGGCCAGGAAAGTTATCGTTGGGCAGCCACACACGCTGAATGTGTGGCTCGTTTTTCAGTGAGAATATTCGGCCACTGTTCTTCTTTATTCGTTCTGCTTCTTCTACATGATCACATGCAGCAGCCATTTATTAATACCCAATACCCATTACTCAACTAATCGAGTAAGCATTATTGTGCGTGCAGAGAGGTCTGAGGTCTTACTGGGTAAGCTGGGTTTTAAGTCAGTTGTCAGCTGAACGGCCACCAATCCATCTTCAGTCATGGTTCCCAAAATCGCCCTTGAGTCACCAAGATTCACAATAACTAGATCTTCAGCCTGTTTAGTTTGTTTTTTGTTAAGTTGAAAAATCACAAATCAAATGCCCCCAAGACTAAGTGAACAACTGTATGTTGATTTGAAAAGGAAATGTAAACAAAGCAAATAAAGCAAACCTGTTTTATGATGACTACTGCAGTGGTGCCACTGCAAGAGCAATCCAAGTTCTCATGAAGCTTAAGTTCCTTGTCAATCACCTTGAAAACACTAAGACAGGCTTCTTTCCATTCATGAAATGTCTTGTTTGGCACCAAATCATCGCTTAATTCGTCCTCTTGATCTCCGTAGCCTTGGTTAACAGTCGCATTCAGAGCTGAGAGAGCATTCTTCCGATCTAGTACGAGCGATGGCAGCCGATTTCTGACTAGTTTGCTTATTACGTGGCCATTCTTTCCATGCCCATCAAACACCCCACAAAAAGTTCCATCTTCTGTTCCGTATCCCTGCATTTTGAAATGAATCGAGGCGTTATAAGGGTCAGGACCCAAAGTTTTATTAGAATAAGCCAAGAAATGATCAGAAATTAAGGAGCAGAAGAAGCAAATTATCCACATTCCCCAACTGATCATATCATGAACAAAAAGATTTTTGGTAGAAACTAAGCAATATTTTCAAGAACTAGAACCGTTTCTAAAAGAAAACAACTACCAGTTAGAAAACGAAATACAACTAACAAAACAATTAAGGAACTTGGAAAAGAAAGTAAGAAACTTGGGTTCATGATCAACAAAACCGCCTGTTCTGAGAGAACCCAGCCCATGAATGTACCTGGTAGAGAATGGCAGCATCTTGGTTCGGTCCTTTATTCCCTTGCTGAGAATGAAGAGAATCAAGCCTAAGAATTCTGTTATTTTGTAGAGCATCTTGGATGCGCACCAGATTTTCATTGCCACCATCAACTTCGTGGGTCTCTGCAGAAGCAGTGGATACACAGATTCCCATCTCAATTGATACAGTTCTCTTGTATTCTACTCAGTTTTAAAATCTGGTGATGACCGATGAAGCAGTCTTATGCACCAGGAATTCAAGGACCCCGGGATGCTTGAATTGCTTGAATTGCTTGAATTGCTTGAATTGACAAAAGGTATTGAGAGCAGGTCAAGAGGTGGCTCCCAGCGATCTGAGAAAACATCTCAGATCAATAATTTACATTTTCTTTAGTGGTTAGGTATTATTATAGTCTATAGATTACCCCAAGATTCACTAAAAGGCCGGATGAGGTGTAGTCTTGTCGGATTAGTGTCTTTTAAAGAATAAAAAGCAAACTAACCCGAGGTGTCCCCCACCTGCATGTGCCTGACATGGAGATTCTACCCAGATGAGCTCTGAGCTCCATCGCTCATGATCTGTATGGAAACTGTAAAGTAATGGGTGGTTATTAGTTAACCAAATTCATGCACTTGCACTTTACAGATAGTGATTGAAAGGGATGGCCCCGAGTGGTGGTGAACATTCGGTCAACCTTGAGAGTGAAGCTTTGCAAATTGCAGTAGTAATCTTTAACTATTGCAGTGAATTTACTGTTTGGTGATCAAGATCATCTAATTAGATCGATTTTGTGGGGTCCATTTGATGATGATGATGATGATGATCAGCCCATATGATGCATGCGTCAAATACTTGAGAATGGTTATTATATATTCGTTGCTTTTGAAGAAAGAAAATGGGGAAGACCTTGGCAAAGTAGTATTGGTGAAGGTTCTGATAAGAGAAAGCAAATTAAAAGCATTCTGTGTAACAGTCTAACAAAATCTTATTAAAGAAAAGAAAAAGGATTGTAGTAACTTTAGGCACATGTAAAGGGAAAAAGAAGAAAATGATGAATCAATCTTACATCATCAAGTTTAGCATTCCATTTGGTCATGAATCCCAATTGTATGATTCTTACTTGCAGACAGGTTAAAGATTTTCTTTTTCTCTGCCACTGTCAAACTCAAGTGTTTGAAGTATGAAATAATACTTTCTTTTGGCTTAAAAAGGAAGTGAGAAAGCAACATTTTGATTCTAACAGCACCCATTTGTCTGCACTAGATCCCACAAAGGGCCACTGTAGATTGATGAAGACAGAAGCACACCCCTGGGCAGAGACACCATGGCTCTGCTAAGAAACCAGCTTTAAAGCTTTGAAATCACTTCTAATCTTTCCTTGTTTTTGTTGTCTGGTCCCTCCTACCTCGAAGGTTCATCAATCAAAGCTAAACAGAGTTGGAGCACCTCTCCTACACAACAACATAAAGAATTGAAGATGCAGTTGCAATTTTCAATAATAGATTCAATTATAAGGAATCAAGTCTTGTGCACTATTCGGATAATAAACATATCGAAAAAATATTATTTGGATTACGTCCCAGTTCCCCTCTACTCTAACTCTGAGTCCGTGTCTTACGCTTTCCAACCAATAATAATTAATTCCTGTATTATAGTCTTAGTGGGACTTTGTATCAGGTGCAGGTCTGACTAACGTAGGAAAGTAACAAAATGGGTACGTGACATCGCAAACCTGAAATTTGGGAGGTCTATACTCTACAGGAGATCCATGGTTTTAGATAGATTTTACAACTTCATTGAAATAAATTGGGTTGATTGGTAAAATATTTATCATTAATTTTCTTTGCCTCAGATATCAGTAACTTAATTAGATTTAAATTCCACCACTTTGAAGAGAGAGAAAAAAAAATTATACTATTGAACTTTTTAACTTATCCACCCAATCCTATATACAAAATCAACAAAAAGAGTCCAACATACTGCAGCCCTTAGTCTTCTCCACATTGTTCTTCCCCTTTTTATCCACCACCTGAAAAAAGAAGGGGAAAAAAGGCCCTACACGTCTGATGGGTGATTCCGGCTACATCCAAATAGGGAGAAAGCTCATTCCCAAATTGACCTCGCAAAATGGCAAGACATCAGTAGGTGTAAGCCCCAAACCACCATAGGTCTTACTCCTACAAACTATCTCCCAGTTAATTCTATGATCCCTCTTCTCCTCTCCCGATTCCCACAGGAAATCTCTCATTAGCTTCTCCAATCTATTACCAACCTTCACTGGGATTTTAAACATCAACAGGAAAAAACCAACCGACCTATCAAAACAGAGTTCATAACTCCGCCCCACAACATCCCACAGAACATCCCCGCCATGTATTGAGAACATCTCACAATGATGACATCATCCGTTCTGGTACAATCATCGGGAGATGTTCCCAATACAGGGCAGGGATGTGCTGTGGGACGTTGTGGGGCGGAGATTTGAACTCATCAAAACAAGTAACTTCATGGCAACAGTCATCCGTCGTCCACATAAAAAAGGAGGCTACCACAGTAGCAAGTTTGTTTGGATTTACAGTCGGCATTGTAGAAGTAAAGATGGAGGTGTGACCCAGAGTATCGAAAAGTCAATTTGAACAGATATGTTAATGCGGCGTTTATACGGGTATTAACGTCAGAATCTGATCATGGATGCAGGGCAAACAATCCACTGAAAATACAGGTTACTGTGAGCCCATCATTCATTTAAATCATGTATAAGGATGGCACTGACAAAAAAAATCATGTAAAAGAAACAACTATTGTAATTTTTTCTACTTGGCACCTAGAAACATTCTGTGAGGAATAAAAAATAAAGCTTCAAATGGGCTATGCTAGATACTAATGAAGAGCAAAAATCCAGCACTGAACTAACATGGGCACTTTACTTGCTGCATGAAAAAGCAACCCATTCAAAGCTGGATATGAAGTATGAGCATATAAAAAAAGGTTGAATCAGAAGGGGTTTCATTTATAAAGGCAATTTTAGAGATAGGGGTATAACGTATATGCTTGAGAAACTATAGTGATCCTGTGGAGTGCACCATGCCCCTCATCGGTTCTGATGTGTTCTTGAGTATCAGTATTACTAGGAAAATGTGATCAACATGAACAAGTACTGAAATAAAATATATCACATATGAGAAGGTGAATAGATATATGTAAGTTCAAATATCTTCCCTCCAAGGTCTCAGCCACTGTATACAGGATAAGATTTTTAAGGGGTTGGGGGGTAGGTTATAGTTGTTCTCCACAAACACACTATCTTTCTGTTGACAGAACCGATGCATTACAAAACCAAAGAACTAAAAGTAATATAAGATTCAATACCACAGTGCTTGAAAATCATTGACCGGATACAGGAATACTCTCTTCACTAGGTGCGGAATCAGCAGCTGGAGACTTCTTTGTGAGGGATTTGGGGATGTCAACAAAGTCTTGTATACACCGTTGATGTGGGTGTGACAGCAGAATACACATTTGGCGGAATAGAACACGTGTAAGCCCCTGGCCATGCTCAAATATGTAGCCTTCATTCTCGCTAACATGCTCAAGAGAATCCACGAGTGCATCATATACTTTCTGGGGGCAGTTGTCAGGCCCAGGCTTGTCATGTAGGTAGATGACATCCAATGTGAATAGTTTCTGGTTTGTAACCCATTGATGCTGTGGTTGTACAGACGACCTGCAATATACAAGGATCTGAAAGAGGATTTTGTTACATTGCATTCATGAGAAAACAAATAACTCAAAGCATTTTCCAAATTAAAGTGACAAGCAGGTAATCGTGGATAAAAAGCAATCACATGACAAAGCATCTAAGGCATCGTTGTACTTTCTTTCTTTCTTTTTATTTTCTTTTCTTTTTTTTTTTTTTTTGAATTTAATCCCAGCACTAGAACCTACTTACATATTTTAGTATCAGCTTAATGATAAAATAGTAGGTATCAACCTTTTTTCGGTGTAGGGAATCAGGTATTTACTTTGAAAAATAGGAAACAGTAAAGTCTCCTTGCTCTTAAACTTGCAAATGATATGCATCGTATAATGCTTTGACATCTACAACAAGACTAAGCATTATTACAAGGATTCTAACAATTTGCAAATGATATGTCAAGTATCCCACTGTAACTCTTCTTGGTATAGTAAATAGAAAACTTAAAATAGCAAATGCCCAAGTGTGAAGAATATCCCTTTCTAGAGTCAATCTTGGGCTTGAAGCATTGTTTCTGTCCTGAACAAGCTTTTCCAACAAATACCAATGTTTCTCTACAAATATTAAAATTTTTCGAATTTCTAGTGGCTTTTAGGGTAACCAAGATATCACCAAAGATGGTTGCAGAGCATACAAGCACTCAGAAGTCGCTCCAATGGTGGGCTTCATTAAAAATGAAAGAACAGAAAAAGAAAAGGATGGCTAACAGAGTCTCATTGCTAAATTCAAAATTTCTTGTTGAAGTTTCACCGAAAAAGAGAAAAGTGGAGTCTCACCAGAACCAATGGGAAGAAGAATCCGTCCTTAAAATGAAACAAATTGCAAAGCTCAAATGTTGAAAGTTTCACTAATTTGGGGTATGGGGGTAAATCACTATTTAAAGGCTAGGAAAGGAAATCTAAGTTTGCAGAACGAGGTTCCTACAAAAGACAAAAGCTATAAATATCTTCTGAACACTCTTCTAGAATATTCCTCATTCTGGACTATTCACTAATGGACTTACTAAGAAGCTCAAGTGGGCTTGAACTCAGGGTTATGGGTCAAGAATGGATTGTGGCTATGAACCTTGAGTGCAACAAGGCCACAAAGCCTCTTTCCTGAGAAATAACATAGGGGACCTTCATGTTTTGCATCCAAGGGCAACATGGGGGGGTCTTGTTTGTGCGTGTAGAAGTGCATTTTCTAGAATTATCGGTGTATGATAACCAGTCTGGGGTAATCCATCTTTATCATTGTTATGGTAGAGAATTTTTGGTACCTTCATGATCTGGTACTTCATGGGCCAAGTGACTTACCTGTTCTATGGCCTCATCAGCATCAGTTTTATTTACTGGTATTTGGTCTATGAACATGGTTACATGGTGTCCATGTGTTAAGTCAGCTGATGCACTTGATTGACTAGTTCTATTAGCAAATCATCCCATTATTGTTTAGGAGCATAATGCGTTCCACTATAGTATTATCTAGTTATCACTATATTGTCACAGCATTTCTTCTATTTTTGTACTTCATTTACTCATTTAGTTAATTTCCTGTTATTAGTGTGTATAGAAATTCAATACAATATATATACATGTACAACTATTACATGGTCGCCAATAAATATATATATATATATCGAGAGAGAGAGAGAGATTACATGGTGTAAAGAAAGGTGCGGAAGTTAGGGGTTTTGGAATTAAAGGAGTTGTAGATTAAAGCGGTCATAGAATAAGGTGAGCTGTAGACTGAAAGGGGTTGCTGAATGAGATGAGCGGCAGAGTTAGAGCTCATGAAACGAGGTAACAAAAGGATGTTGCAAATGAGGTCACTGGTGGAATGAAGGGGGTTGCAGAATGAGGTAAGTGGAGGAATGGCAGGTTGCAGCATGGAGGTGTATGATCATGTTGAGAAATGGGCAAAGTATATCTGAAGAATGATGAGGTAATGCCACAGAAAATTCGCAGAACATGCTCAAAAAAGAATCGAAAAGAAATCAACAAGCTTTAATAACAAGCAAAGTCCTGAGGAAATAGGAGAACTTGCTCTGATTCCAAAAATGATTCAAGTACAAAATCTAAGGTGAGATTGTGAAAATGCTATACTAAAATGAACCTCAAGGGCAATTTTGTTGCTCAAGTTGCAAAACTACCAAAAGCTCAAAAGATACTCCAATGGTAGGTTTCATAAAAATGGAAAGAAAACAAAGAAGAAGAGATGCATGAGAGAAAAGAGTAAGGATTCGTAGTGGTCTTACTGCTTAATTACAATCCTTTAGTTAAAGTCTCACTAATGATTAACCAAAAGAGAGATGAGTTAGAGAAAGAGACATGACCAGGGGTACTGAATATTGAAATTCATCATCATTATCATCCAAGCCTTATCCCAACTATATGGGGTTGGTCATATGAGTGGTATTTTGCCAGTCTGTTCTGTTCAATGCCATATCCATTGTTAATTTATTTGTGCTTAAATCACTTCTTATACTTCTACCCATGTCCTTTTGGTCTATCCGTTGCCCTTCTAGCCCCTTCAACTTGTAACAAATCAAATCTTCTTATGGGTGCTGTTGATGGTCCTCTATGCACATGACCAAACCATCTTACAACCACAGAATAATATAAGGCAGGTTAAGGAGAGTATTTGATTAGCACAGTTTACAAGGAAATTCATTTTGTGGTGGTTACAAGATGGCAGGCTTCTTTTTGGTGGCATAGAGAAAGTTATTCTATCAGAGAAAGGCGGATATTAGTAGGATGTTTGAGGTCAGATTTGAAGGAGGTTATTTTTGTGAGGAATCATTTGAGATTGTATTTGTTGTTGTTGTTGTTGTTTTTTTGTGCTGATTGGTGTCTTCCTCCAGTGAATGATGGGGTACTAGACTACTAGTATAATGTTGTGCCTGAAGAATTTGATTTGGAGATTGATGTAGTACAAAAGGTATGATGGAATACTAGTATAATATAGTGCCTAAAGAATTTGATTAGGGGATTGGTGTAATACAAAAGGTGGTGTTATTTTCTTCGAAATGGGGCATTTATGATTTTTTTTTCCAGTGATTCTTTATCACCATTACTTGCTTCATTTTTCCTTTTATTGAATTTTCTCTTTACCATTAAAAAATTTGAAATTCAAAAATGTATTCTAAGGGATAAGAAAAGCTCCACAACTGATATAAGCTTCAAGCTTCATATTCTATTCCATTTAACACCCATGCCCCAGAAGAAAGAGAAACTGACAATAACTACCTACTAGTTAAAGGTTTTCAGAACACTGATGCCCACCTACAGTATTTGGAACTTTGGGGATGATTTCATTATACTCAGCATCACGCTCTTTGAGTTGAAACCATGCACCATGAGGGAATCAATAAATTAAAATTACTAAAAAGGAAAAGAGGTTGTAAACAAGTTTGCTATCAGAAATATTAACATGTAAGGGAACCAAGAATTTGAAGAGAAACATAGTGAAGAAACAAATACAAATAATAAATGACACTAAACTTCAAAACTGCCTCACTCCCAACGTTTTTTACTGTACAATTTCAAGCGAAGCAAGGTAAGGATGTTTCCATAACATTGTCAGTAAATACATGAAAATAAATTAAACATTATCCAATACTCACCACTCTGAATATCCGACCCTGCGAACGTGATTTCTTTGCTTCATGGGCTGCTACCCGGAATAACTGTGTGAGGTCAGCATGACCATATGAGGATTCAGCCAAGAGCATCCGGGTGGCAGCAATTGCAGATTCGACCTCATTGCTGAATTCCCTCCGCACCTTCAAGAATTTGAAAAATATACAAGAGGGAACTTTCCTCAGCTATATAAACCCCACCAAAATGATAAAAGATTGGAGCTACAAGAATAAACATCAATCTTTGGATATTTCCAACTAGTCCAACAACTACTAGGATTAGACCCATCAAAATTACAAGAGGATGTTGACAAGAAGACTAACGAGGATTTTATAGAAGTCTGACTAACAACAGTTTTGCTGCAGAAATGATCAATTTCATGAACCACCGGTCAATTTGGGAAATAGCCATCAAAATTCTCAGAGAAAAACTGTAATTCGATTTAAAATTTCCAGACAATTAGTTTTCGCATTTCTTTTCTAAATCACTGTTTCCAGATGCACAATAATCACTAGAAAACAATCACAGCGTCTAGAACAGATTTCGTCTAAATAGGATGGAAAGAGAGTAGTACCCAAGAAAAGGATTGGCCGAGTGAAGAGAAAGCGAATCGATGTTCGGGATTGATGGTGAGCTTGGAATGAACGAAGAGGATGATTGCCTGTTTGATAGAATCCAGCCTCGTAAAGGGTCGGCCTTTGGGGCCTGCAACTTTCATTTCCACTTGAGATTCAAGGTCGACATCTATACAGAACAGTATGTCCTCGTTGCAAAAACGATGTGGTTGCAGAATGTACGGGGGAGGTAGAGAGTTCACACCTTCCATCGTCTCCATCGCGCTCTATCTTTGCTCGCTCGCGGCTGTAACCGGGCTTTTTACTTTCCATTACATTAAACGCTTGATCTGGTGTTAACTGTGTTAACGATGGGAGTTCACATTCGCGCCCCACTGGCTTTCCACTTTCACATCTCAGCGTGCATATGGAACATCCCATCTCTCTGTGGGGCGCAGATGCGATGGCTCAGTTGGTGGGATCTCTGGCTCGTTCTATCAGTTTACAATCCCACTGCCACCAGCGTTAGGGGATGGGTTACGCTCTTGTTATGTTATGTAACCCCATGAAAAAAAAATGGGAAAATTCTCGTGGCTCGAGTGACAATTTGGTACCTAAATTTTAAAATGTAACAATCCATTACCTACCCTTTAAAAACGTGAATTATGTGATCTCATGTACAATTTAAGAAATTTGAAAATATCAAAATTATCCTTAAAAATAAAACACATTATTCACCATCTTCTTCACAAAGCCCAAGTTCACTGTCACAAACACCACAAATGAGATATTTTCTGACAAACCCATTCATTGGATGGTGTTGGAATTGCATCATTCTTGTTTTTTTATATTCTAATGAGAATTGTGTCAAGTAAATCCCTAGTATAGATGTGGCGTGCCCAAGGTTCTAGCTCCTAGCCGGGCCTAATTCTTTTGTCTTGGTTTCCCATCCAATTTCATTGTCTCACCTAAATCCCCATCAGATGAAGCTTCAACTGATTTGGTAAAAGAGCTTGAAAGATCAACATGGAGATCAACACCCTTTTGATGTTGTCGTTGCAGTTACCCACCTCCAAGGTTCAAAATATTGATATGCCCAACACGTCAGTAGGGGCATATTGGGTAAATCGATATTACTTTTTGGTGTTTTTATTTTTATTTTTTTTGCAACTGGTTCAGGGGGCGGGTTTAGGGCTCCTCCACCCCTAAATCGATCAGACCCCGATCACCCACTGTAGGGGAGTATCGGAGGTCTCTCTCTCTCTCCTTCTCTTTTAACAAATCGTTATTGTTTAGTTTTTCTATTTGGTTGATTATCTCTTAGAGAGAAAAATTAAAAGGGATGAAAAATTTGACGATTGGTTCTGATTTGATCAAATGGTTGATAAAGAAATTTAAATGACCCTAGATTGTTGCATTTTGAAAGTTTGAGTAATGGATTGTCACATCTTAAAGTTTGGGGGCCAAATAGTCGCTCGAGCCAAAGTACAAGGTATTGATTAAGAATTTTCCCAAAAAAATAAAAAATAAAAATCCTCTACTCATATCATATGGTGGCTAGGCCTTTGGGTCAAGTGGTATAACAAGTATCTAAAAACCCCTTTCCATTATGAGCATGTAGCCAAAGTACAAGGTAATGATTAAGAATTTTCCCAAAAAAATAAAAAATAAAAATCCTCTACTCATATCATATGGTGGCTAGGCCTTTGGGTCAAGTGGTATAACAAGTATCTAAAAACCCCTTTCCATTATGAGCATGTAGTCAATTTTGAACTTTTAAAAGATTGTTTTTGAGATCACATTGCACCCCCACATGCACATCTCAATGTGCATTGGGAACATCTCCCGAAGTTGTCAGTGGGAGATGTTCTCAATACACGGTTGGAATATGTTGTGGGATGCCCTCTATGGGACACAGATGTGAATTCATCATTTTTAGTTCTCTCAACTGCATTGTACTTCTTTTCTTCTCTTTCCTCTCTCTTAAACAAATAAAAGGAAAAAAAAAGCAAAAAAAAAAAAGTATAGGAAAAGTTCAAATTTTAAGTTTGAGATACAATAAAAAGGGGGTAAAATAGTCTCATAAAAGTTAAAAAATGACTGAACTATAATCACAAGAAGAGGGTCTTGAAATCTAAGAATATAAGTTTGCCACAAATGAAAGTTCCGGGACCTAAATATTAATAATTCTCAAAGTACATGATAGTAAACTAATGATAAAGTGAGACACCTAATATCATTAATGTTATCAAAATCTTTAATGTAATTGATAAATATACCTTGTGAAATATAACTACAAAAATATATTAATTAAACCTTATGCCCTTGGTAAGTTATTAATTAATAACTATAAAAATATATTAATTAAAATTTGTATTAGATTCATGAGAATATAGAAGATCCATGATGTGCAGCTATTATATTTTAATGACAAAACTAATTATTTTTATTTTTGTAAATAATAAATATATTATTATTTATTGTAAATTAAAATATTAATTAATGAATTATATAAATATATAATCATAATTTAAAATTATTAGCTCCATAAGAAGTTCTAACATACATATCGTATACAAATCATCAAAAAAATTAAAAATCATTTTTAATATAAATATGGATTAATGGATTTCATAGATAATTCATTTCATTAATATTAATAAAATACTTAATTTAATGATAATATTTTAAGTTTTGGTTGAACATTCACCTATAGCATTGTTTAGTTAGATTACATGTAGCCCTTAAGTTTTTTTGGGCAAATTTCTTAAACTACCCCTATTATTTAGTTAATTGACAAACTATATTTTTATTGTTTAATTATTGTCTTAAATCACCCCTACTGTTTTTGACAATTGTCATCACGTTAAATGCTAAAAACACAAACAAAATATTAAAATTTTCCTCCATTATTCATCAAATTTTCAAAATAAAATCCAGCTGATGAAAATTTTATTTACTGATTAATGATAATACTTTTAAGTTGTGGTTAAACATTCATGTATAGCATTGTTTAGTTGGATACTTGGGTTACAACTTACAGTTGACATCCTTTCTCACAATTGACCTCTTACAACTATCTAGAAGGACCGGCGAAGCTTGGTTTTCTCATCTTTGCAATCCGAACTCTTGCTCCAGAACTTCAATCCTCTAGTCCGAAGGCAGTCAGGATATGGATCTCGTCTTCGAAAAAAGTTGCATGAATGGGCTTGGCATCGAAGGTTGATTTTTCCGGCAATTTACAGCGGCCCTGTCTCTACTACTTCTTCAATTAGTGGATGGGGCCACCAATAGGGAAGACAAGAGGCTCTGCAAGTAATCGCCGCTCAAGCGGTTGATCTCGAGACGGAGGTGTTTTGCCTGCAGCAAGATCTCGCTTCTGAGGCCATTGACAACCACTTCTTCAATCGCTAACCACCGGTTCCATGTGACGACAAAACCACCGGTTTCCAACTCCTAAGCCGCTCCACATCTACAACTTCTACTCCCTCCTTCCCTCTCGATCTCTTCCCGTGTGGTGATAAAACCACTGGTTTCCAACTCTAAAGCCGCTCCATATTACAACTTCTACTCCTCTCTCTCTCTCTCCCTCTCTCGACGCGCACCCCCATCACCCTGCGAGGCAAGGTTCATGACATCTTCCTCATTCCCACCTACTTCAGGGCTGTCACCAGCTCGACCCTTCCTAATCCAGTGCCCCTCGCCCAACTCCTCCACCAAGCCTTCCCTTTCCTAATCCACCCACCAACCCCTCGCCTACATTCTGTGCACCCATGGTGCATTAGACGAGTGCACCCTCGAATGAGAGGCGAACATATCATCTCATCCGTCTTAACTGCGAATTAACGGAAACATTCTCCATTATCCGTCGTTCGGTTGGTTGAACTGGCCGTTTTTTACGCTCCTTTCCATTTTTTGACTCTCCTCCACCGAACCCAAGCATCCATCGGCGACTCATTGCACACCGACGCATAAGCCACCGACAGCAGGAAAAAAATCCACCGTCCCCCCCCACTCCCCCTCCCCTCCATTATCCCGTCTGATACTCTTTCATTCTTTTGAAAGACTCCATCGGGTTTTCGTCGGGAGCTGTTCCAATTCGGCACACTCTGTATTTATCGGAAATAAGACAGGAGGAGATGTTGGAGAGAGATAAAGTTCGGCTAAGCAATTATATCGAGGAGACGTTGCCTGAGTGGAGAGAGAAGTTTCTTTGGTACAGCGTTTGAAGATAATTGATATGAAATGATTTCACCCCTCCAAATCAATAATGCTTAACAGGGCTTTTTATATTTTGAGGGAGGGAGCCCAATTGCAGTGGAATATTACAAAATCACATTGTGGCGATACTGATTTCCGCAACAGCCGTGCCATGCCTTCCTGTCCCACCATTGCTCCTTTCTTCTCCGCCAATGCCCCTGCCACGATCTTCTCGTACCTGTCACTGCGAGCACTGCCAACCGCCACATACGCCACCAACACTGCCTGAACTGGCCCTGCCGATTCCACATACGACCCTTTCTAGACCTTCTGTTCGGTATCCATTAAAGCCACCCTAGATGGGCAACCACTGTACGGTGCGTGGGATTTGTTTGCCACCTCAAGTGCTGCAAATTCCAGTAGATCGTTGGGACCGAATCTCTAGGGCAATGTCTCCTATCGGACGGGATAATGGAGGGGAGGGAGAGTGGGGGCACGGTGGATTTTTTTTTTTTTTTTCGCTGTCGGTGGCTTATGCGTTCACAACACCAGGTGCAGTAAGTCACCAATGGATGCTTGGGTTCAGTGGAGGAGAGTAAAAAATGGCCAATTCAACCAGCCTAATGACTGGGAAGTTATAACAGAAAAAGTTTCCATTAATTCACAGTTAAGACGGATGAGATGACATGTTCGCCTCTCATTCGAGGGTGCACTCATCCAGTACACCCATGGGTGCACAGAATGCGGACTCAAAATATTCTGGTATTGACTTCACTACAAAGTACAAGTAGAAACCTGGGTTTGAATCCTGCCGTGCTTGTAAATTCTTTGGCTGGCTATAGCAGAAACCTGGGTTTGAATCCTGCTGTGCTTTCACCAGGGTTGGAAGAGTTTGGGAATTTGGGGGAGGTCTACCCATTTGTCTAGCCTATTCATCTGGCAGAAAAGAGAAACTAATTTGGGTATAAATTTCTGAAGTTAAATTTCAAATTGAATACTTAAGCCTTTTTAAATTTCAAATCTATTCCAAAAAATCACAAAACATACAGTAGTATTACCAATGAACCCAAGTTTCTCGAATGACAAGCTGAAATATTAACCATTATGCTACTTGTTATGGTTTATTAGGTCATGAACCAGTTCAAACAAAACAGTTTATTAAATACTAATCTAATTTGCTTTTTTTTTTTTCATCTGATGACCTATAAACTCCGCCATTTCCCAATCCCAAAATTTCTTAAATGTACAATGGTGGTTCATAGTACACACAGACTATTGAAATATGTATTTTCTATTTATTTACACCTTATTTATAATCATTTTGAGCTTTAGATTTAGTTTCCCTGTTGCATTCATGCGTATCATAATTTTCCTATTGTACTCGTGTAATTTCAAAGCATATCCAGATTTCTCTTGGATTTACCTTTCCAATACTATTTGCCATATTGATATTTTGAACGTCTAGCTGTTTTCAACAAGACATAAAAGTGTCCTATTTGTTCACCAAGAGAAAAAAGATGCACTACTTATAAATTGAAAAAGAAAATGTGATACAAAAATGACACAAGAACAATGATCATATGTTCTTTTCTAAAGAAAGCATGGGATCGATGATTATACATTCGGATACCAAGCCTTGAACAAGCACATATTTGATTGTAGATAACATTTCTAGTTCTCCAGTGAGCTAATAATAATCTCTGAACCCACCAAGAAATCATTGAAGAACTTGGATCCCTGGGGGTCTGTATGCGCCTATTTTTCTTCACAATTAGGGATAACCTCTTTTTTGTTGGTGATTTTCTATGTCACGTAGTACATGGCCTCTGCTACAACAGTCTCTCCTAAGATTTCAAGGAACTCCTAGAATATCGCCACAAACTGAAGGTCAAAATTACCACAGCTGCAATTCCGGATAAAATCTGTCAACATGGAGATGGAAGTAAGTTTCATGCTCAAGAAATGAAGATCTACTTCAGACTCAAAGAAAAACATCTTATTGGATAAAATTGCCTCTAAGATGCCCTCTTATCGGGGGGATGCCAGAAAATATCTCATATCTCAGATAAAGTAAAATAATTAGGTTCCCAGAATGTAAGCCAGATTGGGACTCAAATTCCAATGGTATTATAAATTGGCCTTGAATTTTCCAAGTAATCCCTTGGAACCCAGCTTCAGATCTTCCATAAAAATTTCTTGGTTTAAACAGAAAGGACCACTCTTTTTACTCAATAGATAGATAGGGGTCCTTGCTGTGTTAAAGAAACGACAGACAAATAATTGATACAGCACAATGTCAGTATACAAGGGACAGATCACCTTTGCATCTTTAGAATATCTTTTTTGTGTAGATTGGAAGTATGATTTGAGTAACTTCAAGCAAGATATCTGAGGCATAAGAATGACTACACTGTACTGTTTTCTGCATGGATATGGGAGTATTCTCTGTAATGCCAACTGTGCAGTCAATGGTTCCAAAGATTTCCTAACTTTAGTGCGGCCCTGATCTTGGACCTGCAATAGAAAAGCATTAAGAGTACGTGACCAAGTATGGAATCATGCAGCTCATCATGTATTACAAACATCCATGCAGCATGGACACCCAGAAGGAATAACTGTGATATTGTTAAAGAAATCTTACTATCCCCAGCAAAAAGGATCAACACCAGCAGCAGAGGGAAGTGAGACAACACAACATGAAAAGAAAAGTCCTACTGGACATGCACATCATTATTGATATCCATACCAGAGAAAGTAAATCAGTCAGCAACATCTGTATGGTATAATATATTCAAGGGAAAGTTCCCAATTAGTACCCTATACTTTGGGCCTAGTGCCACTTTGGTCCCCGAACTTTAAAATGTGACAATTCAGTACCCAAACTTTCAAAACGTGACAATCCAGTACCTGCCGTTAACTAGATGTTAACCAGCTGTTAAGTGGCATTTGAAAAAGACACAAATGCCCTTTCAGTGTCATCTAATTTTCTTTATCAACCATCCAAACATTGACAAAAAATTAACAGTCCCAAATCCTTGCCTCTTCTATTCAAGAAAGTTGGGATCACCTGAATGCCCACACAAACGTGACCCCAACTTTCTTGAATGGAACAGGCAAGGATTTGGGACTTAATTTTTTGTCAACGTTTAGATGGTTGATAAAGAAAATTAAATGAAACTTGAAGGGCATTTATCTCTTTTTAAAATGCCATTTAATGGTAGGTTAACATCTGATTAACGGCGGGTACTGGATTGCCATGTTTTGAAAGTTCGGGTACTGAATTGTCGCATTTTAAAGTTCGGGGACCAAAGTGGCACTAGGCCCAAGTACAGGGTACTAATCGGGAATTTTGCCTATATTCAACTATCCTAGAAAAGAATACAATGTGATAAGAAATTCCTAGCATACAGCCCAAGTGTCTAAATTCATTTGTTGCAGACTCAGGAACAGCATATTATCAGTTCATTACAAATATCATATTCTTATACTTTTTATTTTTATTTAGTTTTTTTAGAGGAAGGATTAAGGATAAACTTCAGATTTCAATATTTCTAACAGTTCAGGGAGAAAGGAATGCCAAGATAATCAGAAACATCATTTTATAAAATACAAGGGAGCAGCACTTCTATGTTGACATTAAAAATCAAAATCACCGATTTGAAATATAATGTATATCAGCAACAGACTTTTTTTTCCTGGGATCAATATCATTAGAAATATAATGTATATCAAAGGAAATCAACCGAATTAGATGATAGCAAACAACAAAGGAAAATTACGGCATAATACCATCTACAAGCACTAAAAAATGCCATCTGCAAACCAACCTCAAAAGAAGCGCTGACATCACCAGAATATGCCCTTGACTGGTAGCAACGTAGAATCCGATCCAACCAATAGTAGTTTTCCTGGAAGGGAACAAATTTATCATGACTTTCCATTTAGTCCAAAGATATTCTCTGAATGAATCATGAACACTTGCACTATTAAACACGACTTAGTACAAAAGTAACCTGCAGCCCATTTTCATGTGCTCGCTGCTCAATTTCAAGAATGGTCAAAACATCTTGTTCTGAAGGTCCTTCCTCCTGAAGACGAAATATTTCATCCAATGCAAGATCAACCTGCACATAATTTTGCATGAGAAACACAAGTTCTTATTAAAAATGCAGGGAAAAATGTCTCCATATTGAAGGCAGCAAATGAACCAGTTTTTCAAGCAGTATTAGCATATGTTTCTGGGAACTTCAAACAACCTACCAGCATCCGTGATATATCTGGATCACACGAAAAATTTATGCTTATGTCCCCACGAACATCCTCAGTCTTTGAAGGTTTATTACCACCAAGGAATACAGTAACACCCGCTGAGTATATCTGAGCCAAAAATTTATATGGAAAAGAATCAGGCTAAAGAACACCATGCCATATAACATGAATTTTTTTTTTTAAAGGATAAAGAAAACCTGGCCATGCTTGAAACGCAAAACCTGCATAATCTTCGTTTCAAGAAGCTTGCTCAGAAACCCAACAAAGTGAATTTCTTCCATCTAGTATTTGTTGTGCACAAAACACAGAAATACATCACTATAATAGAATCAATAAATACTCATAAAAATTTATTTTTATGGGTTTCTTAAAGACTCCCGTAGCAGCTTAGAACCAACATATGGAGTTACAGACCATATTTTCATTCTTCAGTTCCACAGGAAAGGAGAGCTGTACAGAGCACTGTGCTTCTACCATGGGGCTACGAACTACCTCTCTACAGTCACAACAATGAATTCCATTAGATAACTCACTTTTCATCCATCCCTGCCCCCTAAACATAAAACCATACACAGTCAAGGTTAGGCTATGATATTTTATGAGGCTATATGCACATTTACCTGATTATGGTTCCAGGGAAAGTAAAAGGCAGGCCTTTCAAATCATCACGGTTGAAATGCAAGACTGGTTGAGGAGGTTTGGGTATTCCACCCTACATAAGGAAGCACCCAATTAACATAGATTTTTTAATATTCTAAGAATAAGCAAGTCCTAGAAAGGAGGTAGAGCGGTAGACATTACCAAGTACTGCAAAATTAAAGGGCGTGCCACATCAGGATTAAGATTCCCAACAATTACAACAGTAAATGTTGACGGATCCTTGAAGCAATTATTGAAATATTCACAAGCTCTTATGGGGTCAACTTTTTGTAAGTCACTAATTCTAATTGGCTGCATGAGGAGAAATACCATTCACAAATAAGATATATACAAGTAAGAATAATATAAATAAAACTAATTATAGCTGTGGGATCAAAGTTACCCTGAAGAAATATGAATTTCCATAGTTAACTTCCCGAACACGGTTTGCAAATGCTGTGTATGGATCCCTCTCTTGAGCACGAATTGCTTCTTCGGCCATTTGCATCACTATTTTGACTTCTTCTTCTCCAGGTACTACATTAGTAGTGAAAAGTTGATATACTAGCTACAGGAACAAATATGATGAGAGATTAAGACATTTCAAAAGAGTATATACAATCCATCAACCATTCAACTTGAATATCAAAGTAAAAACATGTATGATCAATACACTGCATCATATCATG
The DNA here is from genome assembly GCF_056320005.1 of Nelumbo lutea. NCBI lineage: Eukaryota > Viridiplantae > Streptophyta > Magnoliopsida > Proteales > Nelumbonaceae > Nelumbo > Nelumbo lutea. The sequence goes on along the minus strand of NC_142691.1, from coordinate 6,689,280 downwards.
CAACAAGAATAAATGTTGGAAATTTTCAACTAGGATCCATTTGAAAACAACAAATGGACGATAGCCATAATTTTCTGACAAAACAAGCATATGAAAATAAGTTATAGTTACAAATATAATGATTTTTGTATTCACAACCAATCAAATTCTCCAAGGAAATGATGAAATTTTAGTCAATTACTTGATATACATTTCTTTATATCAATTTTTTTTTAATATAAACTCCTCTGTTTGAGCACATGCAATAGAGGAGAGGGGATGAAAGGGCAGCAACAACAATGTTGGTAAGAGATGGTAAGAGAACAAGGTCTCCCAAAGAGGGATACAATGTCCTTGTATTCTCTTAGCTCCTATTATCATTCTTCTCTTATTTTCTCAAGAAATTCTGTCTTGCTTGACCAGTTGTTACCTGGGCATCAACTTTCGCCTAGGGAGGCCAAAACAAGTGGTCACCACTATTGTCCAAGACAATAAACACACATCCTTAAATAATAAAAAGGAAAAAATATGCAGTCTTAGATAACACCAAATACTTCAAAGTTCATACCTAGCTGTAAAGAAAATGTGCAATTTGATTTGGGTGAGTTTGATAAATAAGGTGCTTTTGGGTAATTGGTGCTGGAGATACAACATTGGAGGAAAATAGTAAATGGAGGCATCTTCTCTAAGTAAAATTTGGGATCAGTAACGAAAGAGTCAGAGGTCTGAAAGTGCAGAAGACATGGTGCTTTTGGCTAAGTTTCAGTGCTATCATCTAGCCACAGGAATAGTGGATCAACAGATCTGGAGATGGGACAAATGGGGAATGTTTTCAGTGAAATCCTTTCGGGAACTAAACAATGTTCCAATCTTAAAATAAGCTAGAAAGACTTTTTTTAGAAGAAGTAAAGTATCAATTCATTAATAGGAAAAGTACAACCATAAGCTAGAAAGATTTACTTTTTAAACCACTCTCATCTTTTTAACCATCCAAAATGGAAAATCCATAGAGCAGTTCAATGCTTTAATACTCTCAACCTGATTGTATGTATTCTAACATCAGTCAGTCTGCTGTGTTCAGGAGTGAATATTTTTGGGTAGTAATACAATGTATCCAGGGCTATCAGGGTTGATGACTTGGATGTGGGAACAGTATTTTCAAATCAAAGGCATAAATGACTTTTTTTTTTTTCTTTTGAAAAGTTAACACAAACAAAATATGTAGTCTCCCCACCCCCACCCCCACCTCCATTCCCACCCACCTAAAAAAAGGATAAAAGAAAACATCAACCAACAATACTAGTACAGTGTTTTGCACTCCAAAAGCACATTCCTTACAAGAATGAGCTAATCCTCTTTGTGTTGGTGATTTACAAACAACTTCTGCCACTGTGGTATTTAAACTTTTGAGTTCTTTTCCAAATTTAACATGCCGGATTTAAACACAATAGGACTACCAAAGGGTCAGGTCTGCTCAACAGAACTGAACCAAGCATATTGGTTCTGGTTCTATGATTTTCTCCTAATTAACAATTGGGTTGGGACCGGTTCTTGCTGTAACAAAGTCCAAACTAATTCAGACCTGAACCAATTATATTGTTAATAATATAAAAAGATCTCCTTTTTTTCTTGATAAGTATCCTATTATTTGGTCATATCATGTCTAAAAGGGTAAGTTTAATAAAAAAGTACATAAGATAATTATTTGGTCATGTCATGTCTAGATGCAAAGCATAATTGGGTCTTATTGGGTCATACTCGATTGTCCTGATTAATAATTGGTTCCATTCTGGGTATAAGATATTGTCCCAATTATTAATCAGAACGGGACTGGTACATGCTGTTCCAAACCAGGCCCGTCCAATTGACAGACAGCTCTAAAAGAAAAAAAAACTTGACAGATTGAACTGACCAGTCCCCATGCCAGCAAGTCCAAGCTAAAAACTGGTTTGAAACTATAACAGAGCAACAGATAACAAGATGAGAGGTTTACTGATCTACATTTTTACAAAAATAGACCCCAATAAAGTAAAACATATGCACATGCTTCTATAAGAGAGAAGGGTAAATACAGCTTTTTGTATGAACTAATACAGAATGCAATCCCTTAGAAGAATGGCAATGATGTTCATCTAGATGCATGTCAATTGTGTTTAGATAGGGAGCACAAATAGTTCATGCATAAAAACCAACCTGCAAGGCAGTTTCTAGGTCAGAAGGTGAGCAGTCACCGGAAAAGGTTCTCATGTATGCTCCAATCTTGGTTCCAACTTCAGCTCTCTTACCAGCAAGCATATCCATGAGCACAGATGGTTTATATCCAAAAACACCAATCTCTCCAGCAATGGTTGAGCCCATTGAGCATGAGAAATACTGACTTTCCGAGAGCTCAGACAGGCCTCCATATGTGAACCCCGTGAAGAGAACCTATTGAAAACAAAATATGAATTAGGAAAGCAAATTCCATCTGAAACCAAAATCTCTCTACAAAATTGAAGAACCCTGATTCTGCACATGTGGCACATGCATGGATTTCATCCATTTATTAACAGAACATGAAAGGATGCTAAGGGCTTTGAGTATTGGATATGTCTGAGTGTTAATTGTAAATCATGAAGCAGTTCCATGATAGTAGATTTGTTATTGGTTCCATGATAGCAGTTCCACAAAGCAGTTCTGTGGCACATGCGACACATATATGGATTTTATTCATTTATTATCAGAGCATGCAAGGATGCTAAGGACTTTGAGTATTGGATACTTCTGAGTATTAATTGTAAATCATGAAGCAGTTCCATGATAGTAGATTTTTTATTGGTTAACAAAAATAGAATTTGATTGCAAGAAAATGTCAGTGCTATTTTAATATGGGATTTGTCTTCGATGCTTTAACCCTTGAACCTTCTTTCAGCATCCATCTTATAGACAACACTGCCTTTTTTGATAGGTAAGAGTACTATTATAGTTACACATAAAAAAATAAGTCCATGTACAAGGCTTACATGTTATGTGAAACATATCTTGTGTACAATATAAATGGCCCATGTAACATCTAGGGTTGGAAAATGAGGCTTAAGACACTATCGCAAAAATGATAGGAAGATGGACCTTCAAAATCAACCAAAATGGATGACCAGGAAAAATACCAGACTTCCAATCTTTCCAATATGTTTTTCCACCAACTAGCTCTTGTGCTAAAATTTCTAAAGATGTTGCTCCATTTACATGGACAGATAAGGAAAATGTGGTGAGATTCCATAGAATCCTCCCTCTCTTAGTAAATCCTTTAACCATCCATGATTTTGGGTCCATTTGACAACAGCTGAAGTGGCTAAATTGAATGGTTTATTGCTTTGTCTTTTAGCGAATAAGTTCTAAGTTCCTTAATAACTGATACTGAATTGGGTTGATTACTATACCCTTGAATATGTTATAATTAAATTATTTTATCCATTAAAAGACAAAGCAAGAAGTTATTCAGTTCGATCACTTCAGCCATTAACAAACAGCCCCTTACTAAGACCTTGAGGAAACTGGACAGGATCACATGGAACAAACACGGTGGTTTCTGAGAGGGATACAACCATATATAGAGGAGTGAATAATAGGAGGAGATGAGGAAATATACTGAAAGAATAGAAAGGTTTCCAGAAGATGAATGAGACAACTGAAGAGACAAATTCAATAATGAAAGGAATAAGAAAGCTTCAGTATGAGTTCCAGAATAGAAGCTCATGAGTTACAGAATAGATGCTAAGATTCCTCGATAGGCCATTAGGCAGCTTAGAGCAAAGACACACTCAAATATATAAAAAGAAGAATATTGGATGGTATTATGTGCGACGACAGTGCAGGTTAAGCGGGGTTTCTGAGCAAGGAAAAGAAGATGACAGCAAGCCAATTGTCATGATTAGTGAACATGAGAATGTGAGAGAAAACAGACATAAGAAGGAATTACTACCATATGGAAGGAAAAAAAAAAAGAATAAAACAGTCTAACAAAGTTATCCAAAAGACCCTCATATAGACAGTAGTAGATTAATGACATACAATGCATTTTAATGTAGGTAGTAGATTTAACAATATAAACATATGAATTTTTAAGAGAAAAAAGGATGCTTCTCTAGCAAGATCTGGTACCATTATTAGAGAGCAATTCAGAATTGTGAATTTTTTTTTTTGATCAATAACTGGAATTCATTAGATTAAAAGAATTTAGTTACAGCGCTCCAAAGAGAGATAAACAGGCTTCACTCTCTCCAGGAAGATAACAAAAAAGAAAAAGTTACAGAACAGCCCAAAACATTTGATCCCTTCCCATCCCCTACTTTGCCAAAGCAAATTCAGAATTGTGGATTCTTCCTTCAATCAACTGATGCTATTCTTAGAACATGGCATATTCCAGGCATGAATAAGGGCAGAACAGTCCGTCAGTGGCTCCCTTAGCTATAATTTGGGCAATCTGGTTAGAAAGGAATGGCAAAATTTTTGAGATGAAGAAAAATCCACTTGAGGTGGTTGTCAAAGGAGATAAGGGGAGAGATAAACTCTCTTAACTAACCCAAAAACAAATAACAAAATTACAATACAGCCCAAAATAAATGATCCCTTTCCACCCCCTACTTTGCTAATGTATCACCAAATGAATTAGCATTCTTTTTCACCCATTGCACATTGATTTCCATTCCCAAGACAGCCAAATACTCCTTTTCTCGTTAATATAGCACCACCATCCAGCCTCCCCTTCCTTCTTCAACCACTCGATAACTAACTTTGGGTCCCCCTCAATTACTTAATTCTCTCTAGCGCTTTGAAGACCTTCCAGCACAACCATTATTTCAGCCCTCAAAGAATCTCCAATACCAACCTATCTCAAGTAGACAGCAATGATTCTTCCTTCCTCATTTCTAAAGACACCCCCTATGCCTGAGGACCCAGATTTCCTTCACTACTCCCATCAAAATTCAGCTTAATAAAGTTGGTCTTACCACAACCTTACTAGGAGCTGAGTCAGCAACAGATTTCCGATTCCTCACCAAATCATCTGCATGGATTCCTTCAAAACGATCAAGAGACTTCACTCAGTGGATCACCCAAATTGTAATGATTTCAATTAAAGCATCTCTACTTCTCTCCTTATCAAGAAAGATCCTATTATTCCTTTCTTCCCATGCTGTCCAACACACAGCCACCCTTGTACATCTCCATAAATATCTTCCCCTCTTCTTTGGCCAACTAACAAAGGCAGAGGCAAACAAGCTTCACACATTGGTCTTTTTCTTTGATGAAATAAAAGGGCAAGGGATTAATGAGTGGTAGCAAGACTCAATATCAACCTTACAAAGAGAACACCAGTTAGGGGATAAGCACCAATTTGGTCTTTTTCTTTGAAGCAAATCAGAAGTGTTAATTCTCTCCAAATAGGCTTCCCAACAAAAAGCACCCACACAAGGGATAGGCTTGATCCAAACCTCCCTAATATGAGAAGGCATCCCCAGACTATCCCCTGGTTGAACTAAGGCTAAAAAGAAAGAGGCACAAGAGAATGAGCTACAAGAAGAAAGAGTCCAAATTCGACTATCCCTTTCTCAATGGGACCCAAAAAAACCCCCAACCAACCTTTGGAGAATAGACACAACAGCACTCATTTCTGACTTACGAAGTCCTCTCCTGAATCCCAACTCCCAGTTAAACCCAGACAGCGAATTAGAAAGCACAATGAAAGAACAAATAAACACAACAGCACTCATTTCCGACTCACAAATCCCTATTAAAGCATCTAAAACCTCCACCTTTGAAGAGTTCGCATTGTCTATTGGGCCACCAAAAAAGCAACAAATATTTCCTGTCCTATCTCTTATCACTCCTCCAATATAGCAGCGCCAAAATCCCCATGGAACTCCCATCAAAGTTTAATTTAACAGTATACACCTGATTAGAGCTGAACACCTGAGGGATAGATAGAACTTCAGAGGAAGAAAACAAGAGCTTCACCACATTTCTTTGTAAGCCATTCAAACAGAACCCATAAAAAATTTGATTGTTCACCACCCAAAAGTTACATTAAGTCAACAATGTGAGCAATCAGGTCTTCAATAGATTTAGCCCTGTTCTCAAAAATGCCATTATTCCTTTCCTCCCAGACACCCCACAAGACAGCATAGTGGCCCAAAGGGGCTTTCCCCTCTCATCTAAGCCTCTTGCCTGCCATTGCCAAATAAGCTCAATGATCCTTTGGGGCATTGTCCAACTATAAACGGCAAGGTTGAGGAAACGATACCAGATTTTTCTTGTTTCTGTGCAGTGAAGTAGAATGTGCTCAGCTGTTTCCCCATCTCTAAGGCAGAAGGAGCAAGCATAAGGTGAGAGATATAATCTACCTTGATTCTTCTTTTGCACTAGATCACAAGTGTTTATTTTCCTATGGGTGGTGTTCCCCACAAAGAAGCTAACTCTGGAAGGGATGTGAGAAGGCCAGACCTTCTTTAAAGGAAAAGGGTGATTGAGCTCATATGCCGTCAATGCCTTGAAAAAGATGATTGAGCTCATATGCTGCCGGCGAGGTGAAGGGTCCAAATTCGATAGTCTTTAGAAGGGGAAAGATATAGCTCCCTAAGAGATTGGAGGAAGTCAGCAATATCCTCTAATTCTGCTTCTCTTAAGGGTCTATGAAAGACAAGGTTCCAATTAGAGCCAAGGACATTGAGGACAAACAGGTGGCATCAGAATCTTCTTTGTTTATAGAAAGGTTAAAGAGCCTAGGAATGGCCCAGCCCCACAGAGGCCAACTTAAGCGAGAAAACACCTTTGTGATATGAACCAGCTATTTCTTCTGACCCTTCAAATGCCTACCAACACTACCATATTTGTCCTTCCCCTCAGGGACTTCCAGAGATGCATCCTGCAAGCTAAGAGTAGCAGATCCAGCAATATATCTTTGGTCTAAACTTGGTCTACACACCTTTTACAGCCCAAATCTTCTCCCAATCCAATTAAAACATCAAAGAAATCCAACATATTGGTTCTATCAATATCTTCATTTGTATAGTAAGATAGTGCCAACAGACCATTTACAGCCCAGATCTTCCCCTAACCCAATATTGAGCCCAGCTATTTGCGGTCTTGGGAAGAGTGGATTGGATAAGAACATGTCTTGCACAAGGTGGCTATTCTCAGATTTGAACCCACATTTTCATGCCCGCCAGCCTGAGATTTTACTGTTGCACCAAGGAGGGAAAAAGAATGAAAAAAAAAGAGAAGATAGTAACATTGGGATACAGAGAAGAAGCGATTACTTTTTTTTTTACCTTTTCTGTCTTCTGTTTTATAACAGTTTAACAGTAGTGACCATCCTTTTTGTGAAAAATACTTGGTTGAGCTTCATCTTTGGCCCTGGATGACTCCATTTATAGGGGTACGTCTTTGTACAGATTTTGGAATTTGGATATGTTGTTCACTCCTTTCTTAAGTCAATAAGTATCCACTATATAAAAAGCGTTGAAAAGGCTAGACCCCTCAACAATTTGATATTCAATACTCTCCACTATTTATATGCCAGTTACTAAACCTGTGCTAATGCACTTTGGATGCTATGGTTCCAAATTTATTGTATATCCATATCCAAGACCTCAGTAGGGAAAAAATACCCATGTGCTACACAAGATTCATGCTGGCAGGAGACAACCTAAAAGATATTAGTTATCATATGGTTGTCAAAAGTCAGCCCAATTAAGAAGCCTAGGGAACTCTCAATTTGGTTGCCTATAACCTCCAGTTACCCATTGCCAGAGTATTAACACAACATATCCATTAAATCATAGAACATAGTAGATAATTGACATGTAATCATTTACTATAAAATTTAGCATGTAAAATCTCCGAAAAAGGCACCATGCAAATGGATGGAGACTGGTAAAAAGAAAATTCACCACAAAAACACAAAATCCCTATTTGTGATACTTATCCTGTGTAGGATAATTTCCCTCACGTTTAGCATCAGTGGTATAAAGTCTCATTATCACATTTATCAATACAATCAGTTATCTTTCATCTCAAAAAATTGTCACATGAAATATCATAATGAAACTAGTTTCATCAGAGTTTTCAATGGTATTATAGCCAACATGTAAGTAAACATTTATTGAGACTAGGAGTAAATTTGCTGGAACCCACACAATAACAGTAAAAAAAGGTTAACAAAAATATATAGTAATGTAAAATCCCAAAGTCATCATCAATTCTGCAGGCAGAGCAGAAGACTATGTGGCATAGAGCTACTTCTTATAATCTAGAGGGTGTTCTGGCTAAAGAAAGATCAAAGAATCCAAACCAAAGGTGATATCTATATTCACAACCCAAAACAGTACTCGGTACCTGATCATCAAGGAAGTCTGTGCACTTGTAGCATATTTTCATTCCATTTGAAAGAAGTAACTCGGTTACATCAATATCTGGATATTCACGTTGCTGTATAATGTCCCTGAGACAATTTAACAAATGCAGAAGATACAATATGCAACCATTAAATTGATAACAACATCTTTGCTGCAAAGTTAATTACCTTCTCCAGAAAGAAAAACAGATAAATAAAACTCTTACATGGACCTACAGTTAGGATAACATAAAAACACAAGGATGTTCTGCCTTTTAAAGTGTCAAGCATATTTCGCCCCTTGTCAGTGGCAAAATGAAATCTCCAGTTTCTTCTTAGGCTTAAATGTATTAATTGAAATTAGAGGAAATAAATGCATAAGAAAATTTTACCTCAAGATCCATGCCACTAGTCTCTCCACAATTCAGACATGGTGTAACTTCACAATGGTCTATTTTTCCCCATTGATACCTTCAATCACTTCTTGTTATTGGTGTTTTAGATGGTCTAGTCCAAACCATCTTAGTTTACTTTCCCCCATTTTATCACCAACACGGGAGGGTACTAGATTCCCTCGAATACGCCTATTTGTAATCCTATCTTTTCTGCTTTTATCACTCATCCATCTCAACACTCACATCTCTGCCACAATTATTTCTCGGGCACACTTCTTGGCTCCCAACATTATGCTCTATACAATATTTTCAAGTTACTAGCAATTTTGTAAAAATTTACTTTAGCCTCCATGGTGTTCTTCAATCATACAATACTTTAGATGCAGCCCTCAGTTTCGTCCATCCCACTTGAATCCCATTGGCAACATCCTCAATCTTTCTCTTTTATGAATTATTGCACCAAGGTGGAAAAAGTGACATTACGAGACCTCTTTGGTCTCCTATCCTAATTGCGACATGGTTTTTTTTTTTTGAAAAGGTTGGTAACTTTATTAATGAAATACAGGGTACATAAGAAGATGTACACAGAAATTACAACTCAAGTGTTAAGTAGGAAGAGAACTATCACTAAACAAGATATCCCTGTGAGCACCAGCTTTTGCTACACTGTACTTTTTTTTTTTTTTTGCTTCATGGGCCACACAGCAAGGGGTAGCCAGTCCCCCAAACCCAGGTGACAGTGGGATTTGATCCCTAGTATCTGCTACAACCAGCCAGCCCAGAGAACTTACCAACTAAGCCACCATCAGTTGGTTCATTATTCACATGGCCAACAACACCAAGCACAAATAGAGTTTGGTTATAAACCATTAAAATGGCAAGATATAGAAATGCAAATTAAGCCATGCAATTAAGAAATAATTTTTTATCAGTATGCAATTAAGAAAATAATTACTTCAAGGGGTCAACTAACTAGGATAAGATGGAGATCTATAGTTGAGCAAAGGTTACCCTGGAATTGGCTTTGTATTGACAATTTCTTCTGGGATGTGCTCATCATCCCAAGGAGAAATGCTCCTTTCTTCCTCAAGAAAATTGATCTTCTGCACAGCAGCTTTTAGATTATCAACTGTTGCAGTAGCTCGAGGTTCAACTGTTTTGATCACACAACTGCATGATGTACGGAAGTTCTCAGAGTACCTAGACACCTCCTCTGCTGATATTTCTATTTGAAAAAAAAAAAGAAGTTGAGAAAAAAAAGATGGTACAAATAGCTTAAACATAACAACATTATTTCTTAGTAGAACAAATCCCAGTTAGTAGAACCAAGAAGGTAAAATAGTAAGACTCACGAGGTAATATTGTTTTTTGAAGTTGTGCCTCATACTCTATTCCAACGACAGGTTCGTTGTGGAAAAAGTGCTATCAAATAAAAAAAAAAGATTAGAAAATAACATAATACAAAAGTTTTAAAATGATATGAATTTCCAGTCAAAAGAGATATGGATCCATAAAAAGGATGGATTTCTTTGCTTTGCTGATGCTAAAATACATATTAGCACAGCCAACACATTAAGCATCAGGATAAAAGAAAATAAGAATATAAAAAAAATACCAAATATCCAAACTTATAAAAAAAAACAAATTTCCAAGGAGTTTAAAACCCTTAATCAAGAGGTTAAGTTTATAGCTTTATTGTCACTGTTTTATTGCTATAAAAACTGAGAATCTGATCCCAGCAAGCCTACTGAGAAAAGATCCAAAGTTCTGGGGACTAACCATAACAGCAGACCATCATGGACATCCACCATAATTAATCATAAGATATAAAAACTATAAAATCAGAACAAGACACAATTGACATCTTCAACAAAGAAATAAAAAGAAGAATTAATCTAACTGTTGAATGAAGATGTCATGCGCATGTAACTTTATGATATGATAATAGTTCAAGTTCATATTTCTTATTGTTATCAGTGATACCATCACCTCACGTGGTATATTTCTCCAAGTCATAAAGAGGGAAAAAAAGTACAGTATTCCTTTAAACCTTTTGTGAATTGCAAACTAAACTATCTTGCTTCCCCATATTTGGTGTGGGTGGGGATGGAGGATTTCTCATCGGCGAGAAGGTGGAGGAAAACATTGTAAGTTGAAGCAAAAACCTTTGTGCTGGAAGAGGTTTGGACTAGGGGAGCCCTGGCACTGAAGATAGTTGAACTAAGAAAAGCTTCCCTCGTCCTTCCAGAAAGAGCTGTTTCTAAGTTCAGGGGTGTGCTAGAAGGTGCAAAAAACTCAGCACAGGTGAAAGAACAAAAAAACTACCATACCGAAGCAGGAAGAAAATATGTTGCATAAAGGAGAGAAAACAAAAAGGAAAGGTACGTTGGAATATACGAGCACTTTGGTGAAGGTTTGAAACAATATACCTGTTTCCCGGAAGGTAGAAAGGCCTCGGGTTGGGATATGATTATTCAAGCCATTCACGATTTCTCCAACACAGCTTTGAAAGGCAGAAAAGGGAAGGATAAAATATCAAATAAAGAAGAGAAACAAAAAACTTTGAAGGAAAAGGAGACTCTGAGCGAAGATTTAATGTTGTCGAGGAAGTAGAAGATTTATGTTTAGCTACACATTTGGGAAAGCTTAAAATGTGGGTAAATACCTCCAAAGAATATTGGGAATGCAGGGTGGTTATTTCAGCAAAAGGAATTGTAGGAGACTGGACTGGCCTAGGAGAAGAAATGAAACAGATACTAAAGGTCTCAGGCAAGGTGATAATACAACCTTTTGATGGAAAGAAAGCAGTGTTATTATTACCTGAAGAAGTGCAGGTGGATGTACCCTTTTTGGCTATAACTAAGCAAGGCATGGTGATAGTAGAGAGGTGGTCTCCCTGTTCAAATGAAAAGATTGTTGAGCCAATAAAGTAATATTGAACTGAGAATCCTAGGCATGGTGATAGTAGAGAGGTGGTCTCCCTGTTCAAATGAAAAGGTTGTCGAGCCAATAAAGTATATTGAACTGAGAATCCTAGGCATGGTGATAGTAGAGAGGTGGACCCTGGAAGTGTTTACAAGAGTTGCAAAACTCTGTGGAGGAGAAATGCTGGCCTTCGTTGTTGATGACTTGAGAGCAGCCACAGTCCAGCTGGGAGGAGCAAAACCAGAGTTAATCCCTCGTCTGTTGGAAGTATACACAGATGAGGTGGAATACAAAGCCTGGATTACTACTTCCATTGAAGATCAGTGGTGGAAGGAAGGGCATCCTGAGGAAGACGATGCTGATGTGGTAAGTTTACCTATTCAGTGCAATCAAAGGCAGCGACAGAATCAAAAAAGAAGTTCAACAATTAAGGAAACTGTGGCTATGGAGAAGACGAAGATAAAGGAACAAAATCCTTTATTTATCAACAAATCAGGTTCAAGATTTCAAACCCCAATGGATAAGCTCAGATCATTTGCCCAGGAAGTAGCGTCCAAATCTGAAAAAAGACAGTTAGATGTTGGGCTTTGTGATTCGAAGGGGGCAGCTGGAGAAAAAGGGATGCAAACAGATGGGCTGAAACAGGCACGTGGGGTCAGGTAAAGAAGGCCATGGTTTAAGGCCGAAAGTAAATGGGCCTAATCTAGATGGGCCAGCAAACAGATTTGGGCCAAAACTTAGGAGGTCATGTGACCTTCTAAAAAGTCATGTGATAGGAGACAGGATTCGAGCGACACTAGGCTTTTCCGGCCTATCACCGTCCCAATCCAAGCCCAACCAAACTGAAAAACAGAGAAACCAGAAGACTGCAGGAGAAGTATGAGCATGGACACCCAGGCTGATATCCTACAAGGCCTGAGATTTGCCAAGCAATGGGAATTTCAGAACTTGGTGGTGGAAGGGGACTCTAAATTGTTAATAGGGTGGCTGCAAACAAAGAAGCTGGGTGTATGGAAGTTTAGACAGAAAATAAGGGAAATAATTTGCTTGGCAGGGAACTTGGAGTAACATTCAAATGGGTAAGGAGATCAGCAAACTCTGTGGCAGATAGCTTGGCAAAACAGGGGACATTCAGGGAAAACTTTTTTTTGGCTGTACTGTAACTCTTGATGTTATTTTGGGGTCAACACTCTTTGTCTGAGTGGTTGACAGTGTAAGAAGTTTATTTGATATCCTTAATGAAAGTTACCGTTTCCGATAAAAAAGAAAAACTTTTGTGAATTGATAGTTAAGAGAATAGTTTTCTGAGTGCCTTCTTCATCAGAACCTCCTCAGTGCACACCTTGTTTTCAAAATTGTGTATTTTTCTCACCCCAAATGCTCCACACAGATTTTGTAAGCAATTTCACTTGCTTTTTTTTTAAATTTTTGAAAAGGTAAAGCAAGATAATGAGGTACTATACATTGGAGCACCAAGGTCAAAGCTATCCAATGCCTTGCATATGTTTCCTAAAGCAATGGATCTATATGATAATGATGTCCTAAAAATTGACTTCAGAATATTTTCTTCAAAATCACTAGATTAAATAGGAAAATATTAGGTATGAAAATTATAAAAGCAATATGGCAAAGCTCTATCAGTGACACAATAACATATAGTGGAAATGATTGAAGGATGTCAGCCATGAAAATCAAAGAGAAAATAAGGACTTGGAAGTACCTGTAAATATTCATCTCGGAGACTTGTAGATGGCCTTTGGTCTCGCTCCAAATAAGCAGATTCAATCTCTGACATCATTAATGCTCGGACGATTGATATCTCACGCTCTGAAAACCCATGGAGACGAACTCTTGCAACCTGAAAAATAAGGCAACCTTAAGGATAAATAAGATGAGACAAAAAAAAATATCATGCCAAGATATAAAAATACCTCCATGAGCATCGATTCCATGGCTTCCATAGTCCCCTTCTCTTTGCATGTTGAAGTTATTACGTAAGCCTTCATAGGACGAACTAGAACATCTGCTGCAGAATAGCATGAGAAGAATGGAGGGTCCTTTCTACGAGATATTTTAAAGAATCTCTGATTTAGGGCACAATGAAACATTGCTTCTGCTAGTGAGTCTTTATAATCTTTAACTGTCTTTAGTTCACCCACTGGCATCTTACAACTGATCATCACTGCAGACTGTTTTTGATATAACCCAAGAGAACAATGTCATGATTGCATATGTGGTTTCATCCAAAAAACACATGCATTAACAAATTAGAAGTCTACTAATTACTGACCCCAGCAGCTTCAGATTCAACAAAGCATGAAAACCGCGGTTCATTGTGTGATGGAACAGGGAAATATGGTATAAGTGGAGGGCTGGGCGTTGAAACTTTTTGTCCAAAATGAGTCCTTATCATTTCAACAACACTCTGCCAGGAAAGAAAGTTTACTTGAACTGTTTAGAAAATTGAATCAATGTTAAAAAGAAAGATAGTTAATAATTAAAGAAGCAAATTTGAACACAGTTGGCGAAAACCTGTGTATCTGAAAAATCCCCGACAGCAACCACTGCCATATTTTGTAAATGGTACCACTTCTGATAAAATCGCTTTACAGTTTCAGGAGAAACAGTCCGAATCACCTTTTCTAATCCAATGGGTAGACGCTCAACATACTGCATCCATTTAGTAAATATTTATAGATTCCCATGATACAAACTAGGAACTAGTTATCAAGGAAAATAAGGCAAATCAGGGACCAATAAAAGAAGAATAATCATATATTAAATAAAATTCTTATCTCTATACTTCTATATTAGTTATATATTATTGTACATCAGTACAGAATGATAGTTGTTAATGATTAGAGTTAAAGAAAGAAGCAACAGAGATTGTAATCACACAGGTTGCATAGATTGCAGGAACCTTGCACCACCCAATTTGTGTCCAAGAATCCTTACTTAATCCTCCATTAAACCCAAGACACCACCAAACCACCAATCCTTCACCAAATTCCCATCAGGTCCCACCTGGACCAGACTCACAATTGACCACCAGAGTACCTAATTTAGCCTAATAAATCTGAAAATCTTAAAAAAAAACTAAAACAAAACCTCAATAGTATCAAAATAATTTCCCTAATATATAGACCACTAGCTATCAATTCTCACCTTAAAAGTCAAGCATTTGACACTTTGCAAAGAAACTTTCTGTTTTGAATAGATCAAAAACATACAGGGTCAAGAGAGAAACTAAAACTCATTACTGGATTCATCACATGAAATACTTAATACAATGATAATAGACCCTTAAATTGCTCCTTATTTGAGAAAAAAAAGAAGAAAAAAACCATTTTTGAACCTCCCAATATCAAATACCCAACCCCAGAAAATTGGGATAAGGCTTGGATGATGATGATGATTGTCAATAAGCACATATCATTAGACTCA